>NC_138774.1:12964574-13047074 GCF_965119305.1 Pelophylax lessonae
GGTAAACAACATTTAGAATTCCATGAGTGCTGTGAATTAAAAATCTAATAAGGAAATAGAAATTAGGTAGGACCGAGGCAGATAAAATAAATACCCATAGGCAGGATGCATTAACATTGGCGTTGGCTATCTCGGCGGAGCTCTCTGTTGTATTGTATTGATCAACTTGGTTTTTCCACCTTTTAGAGTTAAAGGAATCATCTTTATTATGTCTATGGCTTGGGTTTTTTGCTCTGAATTAAATTAAAGCTGAACTCCAGGATAAATATATATTGTCTAAATCCATTCATCTTGGGCATTGCTCTTGAATCTCGGAGTGCTTTGTGTATTTCTTCTAGATCTGTGCAGTCATCCAGTGTAAGACTTTTCCTTCCTGTAATACAGACCCGCTCACTGCTGCTCTTCCTCCTTGCGCAGGGTGACTGGTCTGGTCCCCGCCCCTTCTGTAGTTTTCTACAGGCAGACTGTAGTGGGTGGGACCTGCTGAGCCCCTCCCACAGCTCTACTCTCTGCACAGGCTCTGTAGAGTTTTGATGACATCCTCTACAATGATCTGCTTTGTGCCAAGTGGCACGGGTGGTCTATTGTTTGGCCCAAGGAGCACTTTGCACCTTCTCAATGAATGCAAAGCCTTCTATGATTGGCTGCTGCTGCAAGCGATTAATGTATTTTTCTAAGCAGCAGGGCAACCTCTTGACATGAGACCCAGAAGCTAGTGGAGATCACTGGAGTAGCGATGTAGTAGCAGTATCTACTACACTGATTTCCATCTTGCCTGGGGATTCCACAGGTATGCTATATACATACTTACATTGGTCCAAGACGGAACATGCAACTATGTAAAAATATATTGATACAACTTGCTGACCCATTCATAGTAATTACACTACAGCATCTTCAGGCTTGGCAACATATTGGCACGCCCCTGACCAGTGGACACAGCTGATCACAGTGATTGGTACCCAGCCGCCAGGGTATCACATGATCGCTATGATTGGTCATAGCCATCACATGATTAGATTGTCAACAAAACAGTCATGAATAGCTTCCATTTATTACTAATTTGCTTAATATTGTAATGATGTGATTGGCCCACAGCTATCACATGGTACCTGAACCAATCACAGCACCTTGTACTATGTGATTACCTGTAGCCAATCACAGATCACAATAGTAATTAAGCTGTAATGAATGAAAGCCATTCATGACAGTTTAAACTGTTGCTAATAACAGCGATCAAAAAAGGAAAAAAAAAGTTAAAAAAATTGAATAAAAAATTATTATTATTTTTTTTATTTACTGTCAACAGTCAGTATCCCTAATCACCACCACACCAGTCATATATATTATGATCAAACAGTCAATGACAACCTCAATGTCTCAATGTCATATATATATATATTATGATGCTGTACTGCATTAGTGACAGTATGCAAAAAAAATAATAATCATGTTTGTGAAAAAAAAAATGTATTTCATTTAAATGATTTTGATCAATTTTTGAAAGTCCTCAAGTGCCTCAAATTCAGTTCTTTAATTGCTATATATATATATATATATATTATGATGCTGTACTGCATTAGTGACAGTATGCAAAAAAAAAAAATAAATAATGTTTGTGAAAAAAAATATGTTTTTAATTTCCTAATTTTTCAAATAATTCCCGGGCCAGTGAATCAGCTTCCCCGCTGGCAAGTAGGGGTGTGTGCCCCCGGGATTGTTCCCGCGGGTTGGTAAAAAAAATGTAATAAAAAATGATTATTATTTTTTTATTTACTGTCAACAGTCAGTATCCCTAATCACCACCACACCAGTCATATATATTGTGATCAAACAGTCAATGACAACCTGAAATGTCATATATGTTGCCAATTTACCTCCCTAATTGGGCGGTCCCGGCTTTTAAATGATTTTGATCAATTTTTGTAATTTTTTACATATACCTTGTGTTTTCTAAGTCCTTAATAGTACCATGAAAGTCCTTAAGTGCCTCAAATTCAGTTCTTTAATTGCTATATACATATATATATATATATATATTATGATGCTGTACTGCATTAGTGACAGTATGCAAAAAAATAAAAATAAATAATGTTTGTGAAAAAAAAAAAATATTTAATTTCCTAATTTTCCAAATAATTGCTGGGCCAGTGAATCAGCTTCCCCGCTGGCAAGTAGGGGCGTGTGCCCCCGGGATCGTTCCCGCGGGTTGGTAAAAAAAAATTGAATAAAAAATTATTATTTTTTTTTTTATTTACTGTCAACAGTCAGTATCCCTAATCACCACCACACCAGTCATATATATTGTGATCAAACAGTCAATGACAACCTAAAATGTCATATATGTTGCCAATTTACATCCCTAATTGGGCGGTCCCGGCTATTAAATGATTTATATATATTTTTGTAATTTTTTACATATACCTTGTGTTTTCTAAGTCCTTTATAGTACCATGAAAGTCCTCAAGTGCCTCAAATTCAGTTCCTTAATTGCTATATGTATGTATGCATATATATATATATATATATGTATGTATGTATGTGTGTATATATGTATATATATATATATATATATATAGATATATATATGTATGTGTGTATATATATATATAGATATATATATATGTATGTGTGTATATATATATGTATGTGTGTGTACTGTATATATATATATATGTGTATATATATATATATATATATATATATATATATATATATATATATATATATTATGATGCTGTACTGCATTAGTGACAGTATGCAAAAAAAAAAAAAAATGTTTGTGAAAAAAAATGTATTTCATTTCCTAATTTTCCAAAAAATTGTAGGACAGTGAATCAGCTTCCCCGCTGGCAAGTGGGGGCGTGTGCCCCCAGGATCGCTCCCTGCGGATTGCCATACCGGTACTGTGATTCGCGCAGCCTAGCCAGCCTATCTCAGTATATATGCAGCATGCGGGCGGCAAGCAGTTAAAGGGCGGTGATTCTTTTCTCCTGTATACCCTCTGTACATTTCCCATAGTTTGTGGACTCTATAACTTTCCTACAGACTAAATAATATACACTGATTTGGGTTATTTTCACCAAAGAAATGTAGCAGAACACATTTTGGCCTAAATTTAGGAAGAACGTTTATTTATTTGCAAAATTTTTTAAAAGAAAACATGTTTTTCAGAATTTTTGGTATTTTTTTTTCATTTGTATAGCAAAAAAAACTAAAAAGAATGATGATTAAGAGCTGGTTCACACTGGGGCGACTTTTCAGGCGACCCGGTCGCCTGACAAGTCGCCGCGGGTGGCCTGCCATAGATTAGCACAGGACCCGTTCTAATAGGAGCGACACAAGTCGCTCCGACTTAGAAAAAGAGTCCTGAGCTACTTTGGGGTGACCTGGAGCGACCTGCATTGACTTCAATGATATGAAGTCCGTGCATGCCACTCCGAGGTCGCAGTGCGAGCTGCACACCGCAACTTCAGAGGTCCCCCCGGCAAGTCGGGTCGCGCCTATGTGAACCGGCTCTTAATACCACCAAAACAAAGCTCTATTTGTGTTAAAAAATTATTTTTATTTGATTTTGGTACAGCGTTGCATGACCGCGAAATTGCCACTTTTCAGCAGTGCTGAATATTAAAAATTATCCTGATCATGAACGGGATAAAGCCTTCTCGTGGTCAAATGGTTAAAAAATGTAGAAAAAAAAAAAATCATAAGTTTTAAACTTTCAACAAACAATAAAAAATATTGTTATAATATAAAAAAAATATATATAAAAAAAATAAAATTGAACAAAATCTTTTTATTTAAATTCAAAGGTCTCCCACAGCCGCTTGGTAAATTTTATTATGCATTACATTACCTGTAAGCCTCAGCGAGCTCCGCACACCTCGTCTTCTTGTTCGTGGGGACACCAGGAATAAAAAAATGATTATGCAGAAGAATGGAGGAATGAAACGGGTGCGCTATGGGGGAGCCATAAATCACGCTTCTTGTTGGAGAAAGAAGATTTGAAATGGGAGTTCCTAATGCAAAAGAAAGAGATAAAAAAAAAAAGAATAATTTATGGAAAAAAAAAAACCTCAAAAAAACGTCACGGTAATTATTTGCGGCGCGTGACGGGAGGCTAAAGTGGATTTAATGCGAGTTTTAAATATGTGAAGTGTAAAAGAATAAAATGAAAGGAAAATCAAGCAATACGTATGAATTTATTGAGTAGCCTTTCCCAGACTGATGATATGCAAGTCAGAGATCCGAACAAGGGATGAGGTTCAGGTTCACCGTATGGCGCATCCGGGGGAGGGGGGGGCGGGGGTTAGGGTTTGCGGTACCAGCAGTGCTGTATTTTGGCCTAGGCCAACAAGGCCCAGGCCTAGGGCGGCACTTTGCAGGGGGGCAGCAAAAAAGCCACCCCCCCTCCACATGAGACTCTATTGGCCACTGATTGCTAGAGCCGCCTCTCTCACCCCCCTCTCTCTCTCTCATCCCCCTCTCTCACCCCCCCCCCTCTCCCTCTCATCCCTCCTCTCTCTCTATCTCTCACCCCCTCTCTCTTTCTTTCTCATCCCCCTTTCTCATCCCCCCTCTCTCTCTCTCACCCCCCCCTCTCTCTCTCATCCCCCTCTCTCTCGCTCTGTCTCTCACTCTCATCCCCCTCTCCCCCCCCTCTCTCTCACCCCACCTCTCTCTCATCCCCTCTCTCTCTCTTTGATCACCCCCTCTCTCTCTCACCCCTCTCTATCTTCCCCCCTCTCTCTCTCATCCCCTCTCTCTCTCTCTCTCTTTGATCACCCCCCTCTCTCTCTCTTCCCCCCCTCTCTCACCCCCCTCACTTTCACACCCCCCCCTCTCTCCCTCACCCCCTCTCTCTCTCTCCCTCACCCACCCCCCTCTCCCACCCCCTTCTCTCTCTCCCACCCCCTCTCACCCCCCCCCTCTCGTGAGATCTCAGGGGTTCATGCTGGGACTTGCAGTCCTTCAATTTTGGAGGGAGTTACATCGGTTAAAAAAGGAATGGGCAAATTTACATAGGAGGGGGGGAGGGGGGCGCGCCCAATTTTAGTCTTGCCTAGGGCAGCACAAAACCAAAATACACCACTGGGTACCAGGTATATTAACCACTTGCCACCCAGGCCAATTCTCACACTTCTCTCCTACATGTAAAAATCATCATTCTAGAAAATTACTCAGAACCCCCAAACATTATATACGTTTTTTTTTTTTTTTTTTTAGCAGAGACCCTAGGGAATAAAATGACGCTGTTGCAACTTTTTATGTCGCACGGTATTTGCGCAACAATTTTTAAAATGCTTTTTTTTTTTTTGGAACATTTCATGAATTTTTCATGAATTTAGAAAAAAAAAAAAAAAACACTAAAGTTAGCCTGATTTTTGCATAATGTGAAAGATAATGTTACGCCGAGTAAATACATACCTAACATGTCATGCTTTAAAATTGCGCACACTTGTGGAATGGCTTCGAACTTTGGTACATAAAAATTTGTATAGGCGATGCTTTAAAAATTTTTACAGGTTACCAGTTTAAAGTTACAGACTAGAATTGTTGCTCTTGCTCTAACGTTTACAGCAATACATCACATGTATGGATTGAACGCCATTTACATATGTGCCCGCGACATACGCATGCGTTTGCTTCTGCTTTTTTCTTTTTTTTATTGTTTTATTTATTAATTTTTTTTTTTTTACTTATTTTTTTATTTTTACACTTTCCCTTTACATTTTTTTTTTTTTTGATCACTTTTATTCCTATTGCAAGGAATGTAAACATCCCTTGTAATAGGAATAGTGAATGACAGGTCCTCTTTATGGAGAGATCTGGGGTCAATAGGACTTCAGATCTCTCCTAAAGGCTGGAAAGCCTGAAATCCAAAAAACAAAAACAAAAAAACGATCTTGGCAGTATTGACAACTGCCAGGCCAAGCGTGACGTCATCACAATGCGCCCGGGCCTCTGAGAGTCATAGAGACTGCCGGGGACCATCTGGTCCTCGACAGTCTCTATGGTGTACTTCCGCCGGCGGCCGATTCCTTTTCCGGCTAGCCAATCGCATGGGCGAGCCAGTAGAAGCACCGGAGGGTGACGGGAGGGGGGATGTCCCCTCCCACTGCCTGTAATAACAATCAAGTGGCTGAATAGCCGCTATGATTGTTCCTATGGTGAAGCGAATCGACGGCTGAAAAAAAATATCAGCTGCAGGCATCATTCAGATATTAGCACTTAAAGCCCCGGACGTCATATGACGTCCAGCGGTAAGGAAGTGGTTAAATACAGGTCTTCACACATACAGAAAAAACGAATGTGACTTCAATGTCCAGTATACCCCTGAGGAAGTCTAACAAGTCGAAATGCGTCGGGGCATTGGACACCGACAGGGATTGTACCCTGTTATGTATTTACATTGTTAAGTCCATGTTGTGGCATGATACATGGGTTTATGTGTTTCAATCTATCCCCATCCATTGTGGGGTTTTTTAACCACTTGCCGACTGCTCACAGTATATTTACTGCGGCAGTCAGCCCCTCACAGGCAGAGCGACGTAGGTCTACATCGCTAGCCTGTGAGGCTCTGGGGAGCGAGCACGCGCAGCCGGAGTCGCGCTCCCACGCGGTCACGGACCCCCCCCCCCCGCGTGTGACCGGCGGACCCAATGTCCGCCGGTCACTCGGCGATCATCGGGGGAGAGGGAGAAAGTCAGGCGGCTTATGTAAACAAGCCGCCTGTCATTCTCCCTGGTGTAGAAACACTGATCATACGGTTCTACTATGTAGGACCGTTGATCATTGTTCCTACACTTCAAGTCACAGCCAATCACAGTAAGAATCACGCCCCTAGGGACACACACAGCCCCTCCCTCTCAAATAAAGTTAACCCCTTCACTACCAGTGTATTTTTACAGTAACAGTGCATATGTATAGCACTGTATACTGTAGTAATGTCACTGGTAACCCCAAAAGTGTCAAAAATGTCAGTCAATGGTCCGATCTGTCTGCCACAATGTCGCAATACCGCAAAAAAAACCGCAGATCGCCGCCATTACGCGTTAAAAAAAAAAAAAAATGACAAAAAATTTTCCCTTTGTTAGTAAACGCGATAACTTTTGCGCAAACCAATCAAAATACGCTTTTTTGCGATTTTTTTTTACCAAACATATGTAGCATAAAACAAATTGGCCGAAAATGTTAAAAAATTTTGATTTTTACATTTTTTTGGGGGGGAATTTCATATAAAAAAATGTGAAAAATATTGTTATATTTGCAAAATTGACGCTCTTTTTTTGTTTATAGCGCATGATCAAAAAATCGCACAGGTGATCAAATACCACCAAAAGAAAGCTCTGTTTGTGTGAAAAAAAGGACGTGAAATACGTTTAGGTACAGCATCGCACAGCCGCGCAATTGTCCGTTAAAATCACGCAGTGCCGAATCGCAAAATACCCCCTGGTCTTTTAGCAGCAAAATCCTCCGGTGGTAAAGTGGTTAACATGGTCTGTCAACAATAACATTTTCATATTTTTATAAAAAGATTTCTCTGTACAATTGTATTTCTTGCTTTGGCATCGTTCAAAGTCCTGTTCTGTCCCCTTTTGGCCCCTGTGGCTTATTGTGTACAAATCATTTGGGACGGATGCTCCCCCTTTTTTATGACCAAGAATTTATGGCCACCAGTAAGATGGTTGCAAATTCCCTTATAATAGGAATAGGGCATGACAGGTCCTCTTTACAGAGAGATCGGGGGTCTATAAGTCCCCACATTTCTCCTCTAGGCTGGAAAGCCTAAAAAAAAAAAAAACAATCTCGGCTTCCTAGCTGAGGCAACGGCAGTGTTTGCATCTGATGATGCCGGAAGTAACGTCATAACGTCGCCTCTGGCCTCCGAAGGTCATAGAGATGACCGGAGACCATCTGGTCCTCCATCAGCTCTCTGGCCGGTTCATTCTCCGGCTCGCCCATTGCACGGGTAAGTCGGTAGAAGCACCGGAGGGCGGCAGGAGGGGGGGGGTGTCCCCTCCCACCATCTGCAAAAACAATCAAGCGGCTGAACAGGGAATCGCCAGCTGAAAAAAGAATATATCTGAATAATGCCGGCAGTTGCACCCATTGTCCCGATATCTCCACTCGTCGCTGGGCGGGAAGTGGTTAATGCAAAAATGTTATGAACTAAAGTTTAACCACTTAAGCCCGGAGGATTTTCCTGCTCAAAGACCAGGGCCTATTTTGCGATTCGGCACTGCGTGATTTTAACTGACAATTGCGCGGTCGTTTGACGCTGTACCTAAATGAAATTGACGTCCTTTTTTTCCCACAAACAGAGCTTTCTTTTGGTGGTATTTGATCACCTGTGCGATTTTTATTTTTGCGCTACAAACAAAAAAAAGAGCGTAAATTTTGAAAAATAACAATATTTTTCAAATTTTTTTATATGAAATTTCCCCCCCCCCCAAAAAAAAGTAAAAATCAAAATTTAACATTTTAGGCCAATTTGTTTTCTGCTATTTTTTTTTGTGGGACTGCGACATTGCAGCGGACAGATCGGACCCCTGACTGACATTTTTGACACTTTTGGGGGGACCAGTGACATTACTACAGTAATCAGTGCTAAAAATATGCACTGTTACTGTAAAAATTACACTGGGAGGGAAGGGGTTAACTTTATTAGAGATCCAGGGGTTAAATGTGTCCCTAGGGGCGTGTTCTAACTGTAAAGGGACGTGGCTTGTGATGTAACCACAGAGACATACGATCCTACATAGCAGGATCGCATGATCTCTGCAGTTACACCAGGGAGGATGACAGGCGGCTGTGTTTACATAAACCGCCTGCCTTTCTCCCTCTCCAGCCGGAGATTGCGAGTGACAGGCGGACATCGGAGCCGCCGGTCACTCGCGCTGGAATGCCAGGGGGCGCTCCTCCGGCGGCGCGCGCTCGCCACCTAGACGCTCGTGGGCGAGCAACGTACCGGTACAGGAGGGGCTGACTGCTGCCGTATATAGTCGTGCGGCGGTTGGTTAATATATTTTTTGATCTGAATAAATTTAATGTTTTAAAACAATTTTTTTGTAAGTGTTGTTACACTGAGTGGGGTAGTCTAGCACCTGGAAAGCCCTGCTTTTCCCGCTTGTGCATTATATACATATCATTAGTAGGGTGTTGGTGCTTCACATGATTGGTTAGGACGAATATCTTTCAACTGTAGTTAGGAGATTTAAAAAGGGTTTGGAATATACCAGCCCCCCCCCCCCTCCCAAAAAGAGTGGGGTCCCATCAGCCATTGGTCAGTTTGGGGAGAGTAGGCAGTCTATGTAGGGAGAGTTACTTGCTATACGGTATTGTACTATGCCATAGTTGCCAACATTTGAAAAAAATTTCCAGGGACACTTTGCAGCGCAGCTATCAATAACTTACCACACCCACTTCACTGAAGCTCCGCCCACTCCACATAATTAATCTCCGCCTACTTATCAGATTATAGTGTCTACTTCATAAAGAGAGAATTACAGGAAATTGAAAAGGGAATTGAAAACTTGAGGCCAAAGTAGCAGAGTTGGAATAATTTTCCCATTCAGCTGCACTACTTCTGCCTAAAGTTTAAAATTCTCATCACAATTCCCTGCAATTCTAAAGTGTGAAATGTGCTCAGGTGTGACCATAGAAAAAATGTAATATGGAAATATAAATAAAGTGCAAGGTGTAAATAAGTACGATTATACTATCTGGTATAATTAGGTTTTAGGCCCCGTTCACATACAAGCGACGCTACTTCCAGGGGCGACCTCCAAGGTCGCGGTGCGAGCAGCGCACCGCGACCTCAGAGCGGCCGGCACGGACTTCATAACATTGAAGTCTATGACGGTCGCCTCCTGGTCGCCCCAAAGAAGCTCCGGACCCTTTTTCTAAGTCGGAGCGACTTGTGTCGCTCCTATTAGAACGGGTCCGCAGCTTCCCTATGGAAGGCGACCTACGGAGACCTGTGAGGCGACCAGGTCGCCTCACAGGTCGCCTTAGTGTGAACCGGGACTAATTGTACTTATTTACACCTTGCACTTTATTTATATTTACATTTTACATTTTTTGTATGGTCACACCTGAGCACATTTCACACTTTATTCACCTGTCTTTGAATTCAGCCCTCTGTAGGGTGATCATTTTCATTTACATAAAACAATGTAGCATCCTTTCCTTCCTAACACATTACCCAGTCCATACCAGTATAGATCCTAACATATTACCCAGTCCGTACCATCCTCACACATTACCCAGTCCATACCAGTAGAGATCCTCACACATTACCCAGTCCATACCAGTATAGATCCTAACACATTACCCAGTCCATACCAGTATAGATCCTAACACATTACCCAGTCCATACCAGTATAGATTCTAACACATTACCCAGTCCATATCATTCTACACATTACCCAGTCCATACCAGTATAGATCCTAACACATTACCCAGTCCATACCATCCTACACATTACCCAGTCCATACCATCCTACACATTACCCAGTCCATACCAGTATAGATCCTAACACATTACCCAGTCCATATCATCCTAACACATTACCCAGTCCATACCAGTATAGATCCTAACACATTACCCAGTCCATATTATCCTAACACATACCAAGTCCATACCAGTATAGATATCCAGCATGAGATTTTTCCCATTGAGGATTGAGGTCTGTTTTCATTTTTTTGAGCAATATATATATATATATGCACACACATACACGGATATGTACACACATTTATCTAGAGCTAGAAAACTATATATATGTATCAATTAACAGGTGTAAAAATTATATCTATAAAAAAACATTATTAATAGTAGTAATTAATGGAGTGTGAGGCCTCCAGCTTGTCGGAAGGTGCTCTGCCTCACCCTGCTGGCGGATTTTGGAAAGTGCACCATGCTGACACCCTGCCTCCGGTGACACGTTAAATTTGCGACAGACGGGAAGAGTGAGCGGGCACAGAGAGAGAGACAACCTGCTGCCAGAACTACAACACCTAGCTGAGGTGAGAGCGACACTGTGTGGCACAAAATAAAAAAAAAATTTTTTTTAAATGATTTACATTGTCCCTGATTAACAGGGACAATGTAAATCACCCGGGACAGGCTCCTATTTGCCGGGATTGTCCCGGGAAAAACGGGACAGTTGGCAGGTATGCTATGCTATTTTGCAAGAATTTACTGCTGTGGTTTGCAGTGTGGTGGGTTACATATTGTTGTGTATCCCCCATGTAAAACCATGGCTCAGTTCCCTGCTTTTACCACCCCCTTAGGACTACATTTTTGTGTGCGTGAAGTTGCTCTTTAGCTGCTGGGCCCCCCTTGTGGTCATTTTTTTTGTTCTTGTTTTAATTGTTTTTTTTGTTTTTTAATTCCATTTAAAAAAGGAAAAATTATTTGTGAGGCCCTTTTCATAAGAACGGACCAATCATGTCCGCCTGTCCATTTTTCAGGTGGACCTGATCAGGCCACCCATTCTACTCTATGGGGAGGCGGATGTCAGTGGAGATGTGTCTGCTGACACCCGTCTGCCATCCGATCTGACAAGATCCGCTGAAAACAGACGGATGGCGATACATTCGACATCTGTCCAGCGGGTTGGATCGGATGAAAACGGACATGCTCCTCATAGAGGAGGGTGGGACTATGACACGTCTGCCTCTGCACAGTGAGTGGAGACGAACATTTCATCCGCCTGCTCAATGGGGATCGCTCTGTTGATCTCAAAGTTGTTTTTGTTCAAAATGACAATTTTTGGCCTCCAAGGCCAGGAGTGTCGTTTTTGGTAAAAATTATCCTTTTTCGTCTCAATGGCAGGGAGTTTCGTTTTTGCTCAAAATTACCACTTTGGGCCTCCAAGGCCTGGGAGTGTCATTTTTGGTCAAAATGACAATTTTTGGCCTCCATGGCCTGGGAGTGTCGTTTTTGTTCAAAATTACCATTTTGGGCCTCCAAGGGCTTGGAGTATCGTTTTTTGTCAAAATTACCACCTTGGGCCTCCAAGGGTCGGGAGTTTCCTTTTTGGTCAAAATGACCATTTTTGGCCTCCAAGACCTGGGAGTGTCGTTTTTGTTCAAAATGGTTATTCTCAATGGGCCAGGAGTGTTGTTTTTGGTGAAAACTAACATTTTTGGCCTGCAAGGGGTTGGGAGTGTCCAAGACATTTTGGACAATTTCATACACTCAACTTTGTGGGAACAGTTTAGGGATGGCTCCTTTCTGTTCCAACATGACTGCGCACCAGTGTTCCCCCACCAGTGAAGTTCCTCCAACCTAAACTCGATCATCCATGTCTTTATGGACCTTGCTGTGTGAATTGGTGCGCAGTCATGTTGGAACAGGAAGGGGCCGTCCCCAAACTGTTTAGTAGTGTGTCTATGGGAATGTTTGATCATTCTTCCAGAAGTGCATTTGTGAGGTCAGACACTGATGTGGATGAGAAGGCTCGACTTGCAGTCTCCACTCTAATTCATCCCAAAGGTGTTCTATCAGGTTAAGGTTAGGACTCGGTCATCCATGTCTATATGGACCTTGCTTTGTGCACTGGTACGCAATCATGTTGGAACAGGAAGGGGCCATCCCCAAACTCCTCCCACAAACTTGGAAGCATGAAATTGTCCAAAATATCTTGGTATGCTGATGCCTTAAGGGTTCCCTTCACTGGAACTAAGGGGCCAAGCCCAACCCCTGAAAAAACAGCACCCCACCATAATCCCCCTTACACTAAATGATTTGGACCAGTGCACAAAGCAAGGTCCATAAAGACATGGGTGAGCGAGTTTGGGGTGGAGGAACTTGACTGGCCTGTACTGGTGCGCAGTCATGTTGGAACAGGAAGGGACCATCCCCAAACTGTCCCCACAAAATTGGGAGCATGAAATTGTCCAAAATGGCTTGGTATTCTGACGATGGCCCCTTCCTTTTCCAACATGACTGCGCACCAGTACACAAAGCAAGGTCCATAAAGATATGGAGTTGAGTTTGGGGTGGAGGAACTTTACTGACCTGCACAGAGTCCTGACTTCAACCCAACAGAACACCTTTGGGATGAGCTAGAGCATGGACTGTGAGCCTGGCCTTCTCGTCCAACATCAGTGCCTGACCTCACAAATGCGCTTCTGGAAGAATGGTCAAACATTCCCATAGACACACTCCTAAACCTTGTGGACAGCCTTCCCAGAAGAGTTGAAGCTGTTATAGCTGCAAAGGGGGGGCCAACTCAATATTGAACCCTACGGACTAAGACTGGGATGCCATTAAAGTTCATGTGCGTGTAAAGGCAGGCGCCCCAAATTGTCCAAAATGTCTTGGTATGCTGATGATGGCCCCTTCCTGTTCCAATATGTCTGTGCACCAGGGCGCAACGCAAGGTCCATAAGACATGGATGAGCGAGTTTGGGGTGGAGGAACTTGACTGGCCTGCACAGAGTCCTGACCTCAACCCGATAGAACACCTTTGGGATAAATGAGAGTGGAGACTACGATCCATGCCTTCTCAGGCCGCAATATTGCATTCCCGCTAAAAATCACAGATCGCCGCCATTACTAGTAAAAAAAAAAATCTTTCCCCTAGTTTGGAGACACAATCACTTTTGCGCAAAATATGCTTATTGGGATTTTTTTTTTTTTACCAAACAATATGTAGCAGAATACAAATTGGCCTAAAATTATGAAAATTTTTCACATTATTTTTTTATTTTTTTGGAATGTTATATAGCAGAATGTGAAAAAATATTGTTTATTTTTTTCAGAATTGTCACTTTTTTTTTTGTAGTTTCTTTTTTAATACAAATTGGCCTAAAATTATGAAAAATTTTGATTTTTACTTTTTTTTTGGAGAATGTTATATAGCAGAATGTGAAAAAATATTGTTTATTTCTTTCAGAATTGTTTCTCTGTTTTTGTAGTTTTTTTAATACAAATTGGCCTAAAATTATGAAAAATTTAGATTTTTACATTTTTTTTTTTTTTTGGGAATGTTATATAGCAGAATGTGAAAAATATTGTTTATTTTTTTCAGAATTGTCGCTCTTTTTTTTTGTAGTTTTTTTTAATACAAATTGGCCTAAAATTATGAAAAATTTTGATTTTTACATTATTTTTTTTAATGTTATATAGCAGAATGTGAAAAAATATTGTTTATTTTTTTCAGAATTGTCGGTCTTTTTTTGTAGTTTTTTTTAATACAAATTGGCCTAAAATTATGAAAAATTTTGATTTTTACATTATTTTTTTTAATGTTATATAGCAGAATGTGAAAAAATATTGTTTATTTTTTTCAGAATTGTCACTCTTTTTTTGTAGTTTTTTTTTAATACAAATTGGCCTAAAATTATGAAAAATTTAGATTTTTACTTTTTTTTTTGGGAATGCTAAATAGCAGAATGTGAAAAATATTGTTTATTTTTTTTTCAGAATTGTCACTCTTTTTTTTGTAGTTTTTTTAATACAAATTGGTGTAAAATTATGAAAAATTTTGATTTTTACATTATTTTTTTTGGAATGTTATATAGCAGAATGTGAAAAAATATTGTTTATTTTTTTCAGAATTGTCACTCTTTTTTTGTAGTTTTTTTTAATACAAATTGGCCTAAAATTATGAAAAATATAGATTTTTACATTTTTTTTTGGGAATGCTAAATAGCAGAATGTGAAAAATATTGTTTATTTTTTTTTTTTCAGAATTGTCACTCTTTTTTTGTAGTTGTTTTTAATACAAATTGGCCTAAAATTATGAAAAATTTTGATTTTTACATTTTTTTTGTTTGGTTTTTTTTGGGGAATGTTCTATAGAAGAATGTGAAAAAAATATTGTTTATTTTTTTCAGAATTGTCGCTCTTTTTTTTGTAGTTTTTTTGAATACAAATTGGCCTAAAATTATGAAAAATTTAGATTTTTACACTATTTTTTTTTTTTTTTTTTGGGAATGTTATATAGCAGAATGTGAAAAAAATATTGTTTATTTTTTTCAGAATTGTCGCTCTTTTTTTGTATTTTTTTTTGCGCAATAAATAAAAATCGCAGAGGTGATCAAATACCACCAAAAGAAAGCTCTATTTGTGGGGAAAAAAGGACCTCAATTTTATTTGGGTACAGCGTCACACGATTGCGCAAATGGCCACTTCCCGGGTTGGCAGTGACAATGCGAGGCTGGAATAAGATATACATTTATAAGACGTCCGTCTGTCAGTCCTGAGACAAAGGCATTTCCACCTCCAAAGTGCTTCTATTCAGAATAAAATAGAAATTTACTTTTTTTTTTTTGCAAATTGTGCATTTCGCCATTAAATGTAAAGAAATGTTCTGACGGATGTTTTCTTTAGTTGTTGTTTTTGACCTTTGAAGTCCCCGTTCTCTTCGCTGACATTACCAGAACCCGCAACGCATCTCGCCACGAATGTAACGCTTCGCAATGAGTAAAATTGATGTGGCTTTGTCTCAATCACTATCATTTCATCTCCAGGCTCAGACAGCAACAAGATTTAGGCAGCCGCGTACAATTCAGACAAAAATGTGAGAAAAATAAAACCCTGAATTTCCGTACAGTAAAAAGCGCACCTTAACCACTTAAGCCCCGGAGGATTTGGCTGTTCAAAGACCAGGGCCTATTTTGCGATTCGGCACTGCGCGACTTTAATGGACAATTGCGCGGTCGTGCGATGCTGTACCCAAATGAAATTGACATCCTTTTTTTCCCCACAAACAGAGCTTTCTTTTGGTGGTATTTGATCATCTGTGAGATTTTTATTTTTTGCGCTATAAAAAAAAAAGGTGTCAATTTTGAAAAAATAACAATATTTTTCACATTTTTTTATATGAAATTCCCCCCCCCCCCTAAAAAAAAATGTAAAAATCAAAAAACATTTTAGGCCAATTTGTTTTCTGCTACATATTTTTGGTAAAAACAAAATCGCAATAAGCGGATTTTGATTGGTTTGCGCAAAAGTTATTGCGCTTACTAACTAAGGGAAAGATTTATGTCATTTTTATTGTTTTTTTTTTTTTTAACTAGTAATGGCGGCGACCTGCGATTTTTTTTTTTTACGAGACTGCGACATTGCGGCGGACATATCGGACCCCTGACTAACATTTTTGACACTTTTGGGGGTACCAGTGACATTACTACAGTAATCACTGCTATACATATGCACTGTTACTGTAAAAATGACACTGGCAGGGAAGGGGTTAACTTTATTAGAAATCAAGGGGTTAAGTGTGTCCCTAGGGGCGTGATTGTATCTGTCAAGGGGCGTGGCTTGTGATGTAACCACAGAGACATATGATCCTACATAGCAGGATCGTATGATCTCTGCAGTTACACCAGGGAGAATGACAGACGGCTTTGTTTACATCAGCCGCCTGCCTTTCTCCCTCTCCAGCGAGAGTTCGCGAGGGACCGGCGGACATCGGAGCGGCCGGTCACTCTCGTGGGGATGGCCTTGAATGAGCGTGGGTGGGAGCGCGCCTCCGGTGGCGCGCGCTCGCCCCCTATAGGCTACTGGGCGAGCGACGTAGTACTACGTCACTTTGCACAGGAGGGGCTGACTGCCGCAGTAAATGTACTTGTGGCGGTCGGCAAGTGGTTAATGAGTGAAATAAGTATTTGATCCCCTATCAATCAGCAAGATTTCAGGCTCCCAGGTGTGGTGTCTTCTATACAGGTAACAAGCTGAGATTTGGAGGACTCTCTTAAAGGGAGTGCTCCTAATCGTAGCTTGTTACCTGTATAAAAGACACCTATCCACAGAAGCAATCAATCAGATTACAATCTCTCCACCATGGCCAAGACCAAAGAGCTGTCCAAGGAGGTCAGGGACAAGATTGTAGACCTACACAAGGCTGGAAGCAGCTTGGTGAGAGGGTGACAACAGGTGGTGCGATTATTCGCAAATGGAAGAAACACAAAATAACTGTCAATCTCCCTCGGTCTGGGGCTCCATGCAAGTTCTCATCTCGTGGAGTTTCAATGTTCATGAAAACAGTGAGGAATCAGCCCAGAACTACACGGACAATGACCTCAAGGCACCTGGGACCACAGTCACCATTGGTAACACACTACGCCGTGAAGGACTGAAATCCTGCAGGTCCCCCTGCTAAAAAAAAGCGCATTTACAGGCCCGTCTGAAGTTTGCTAATGAACATCTGAATGATTCAGAGGAGAACTGGGTGAAAGTGTTGTGGTCAGATGAGACCAAAATCCATCTCTTTGGCATCAACTCAACTCACCGTGTTTGGAAAAGGAGGAGGAATGCTGCCTATGACCCCAAGAACACCATCCCGACCGTCAAACATGGAGGTGGAAACATTATGATTTGGGGGAGTTTTTCTGCTGAGGGGACAGGACAACTTCACCGAATCAAAGGGGACGATGGACAGGGCCATGTATTGGGTGAGAACTTCCTTCCTCAGTCAGGGGACAGGACAACGTCACTGAATCAAAGGGTGACGATGGACGGGGCCATGTATTGGGTGAGAATCTCCTTCCCTCAGCCAGGGGACAGGACAACGTCACTGAATCAAAGGGTGACAATGGACGGGGCCATGTATTGGGTGAAAACCTCCTTCCCTCAGCCAGGGGACAGGACAACATCACTGAATCAAAGGGTGACGATGGACGGGGTCATGAATTGGGTGAGAACCTCCTTCCCTCAGCCAGGGGACAGGACAACTTCACTGAATCAAAGGGGACGATGGACGGGGCCATGAATTGAGTGAGAACCTCCTTCCCTCAGCCAGGGGACAGGGCAACATCACTGAATCAAAGGGTTACAATGGACGGGGCCATGTATTGGGTGAGAACCTCCTTCCCTCAGCCAGGGGACAGGACAACTTCACTGAATCAAAGGGGATGATAGACGGGGCCATGTATTGGGTGAGAACCTCCTTCCCTCAGTCAGGGGACAGGACAACGTCACTGAATCAAAGGGTGACGATGGACGGGGCCATGTATTGGGTGAGAACCTCCTTCCCTCAGCCAGGGGACAGGACAACTTCACTGAATCAAAGGGTGACGATGGACGGGGCCATGTATTGGGTGAGAGCCTTCTTCCCTCAGCCAGGGGACAGGACAACTTCACTGAATCAAAGGGGACGATGGACGGGGCCATGAATTGGGTGAGAACCTCCTTCCCTCAGCCAGGGGACAGGACAACGTCACTGAATCAAAGGGTGACGATGGACGGGGCCATGTATTGGGTGAGAACCTCCTTCCCTCAGCCAGGGGACAGGACAACGTCACTGAATCAAAGGGTGACGATGGACGGGGCCATGTATTGGGTGAGAACCTCCTTCCCTCAGCCAGGGGACAGGACAACGTCACTGAATCAAAGGGTGACGATGGACGGGGCCATGTATTGGGTGAGAACCTTCTTCCCTCAGTCAGGGGACAGGACAACTTCACTGAATCAAAGGGGACGAAGGACGGGGCCATGAATTGGGTGAGAACCTCCTTCCCTCAGCCAGGGGACAGGACAACGTCACTGAATCAAAGGGTGACGATGGACGGGGCCATGTATTGGGTGAGAACCTCCTTCCCTCAGTCAGGGGACAGGACAACGTCACTGAATCAAAGGGTGACGATGGACGGGGCCATGTATTGGGTGAGAACCTCCTTCCCTCAGCCAGGGGACAGGACAACTTCACTATACTATATATATATATGCCTATATATATATATATATATATATATATATATATATATATATATATATATATATATACACAGTGCTTTGCGAAAGTATTCGGCCCCCTTGAACTTTGCGACCTTTTGCCACATTTCAGGCTTCAAACATAAAGATATAAAACTGTCATTTTTTGTGAAGAATCAACAACAAGTGGGACACAATCATGTAGTGGAATGAAATTTATTGGATATTTCAAACTTTTTTAACAAATAAAAAACTGAAAAATTGGGCGTGCAATATTATTCTGCCCCCTTAAGTTAATACTTTGCAGCGCCACCTTTTGCTGTGATTACAGCTGTAAGTCGCTTGGGGTATGTCTCTATCAGTTTTGCACATCGAGAGACTGAAATTTTTGCCCATTCCTCCTTGCAAAACAGCTCGAGCTCAGTGAGGTTGGATGGAGAGCGTTTGTGAACAGCAGTTTTCAGTTCTTTCCACAGATTCTTGATTGGATTCAGGTCTGGACTTTGACTTGGCCATTCTAACACTTGGATATGTTTATTTGTGAACCATTCCATTGTAGATTTTGCTTTATGTTTTGGATCATTGTCTTGTTGGAAGACAAATCTCAGGTCTTTTGCAGACTCCATCAGGTTTTCTTCCAGAATGGTCGTGTATTTGGCTCCATCCATTTTCCCATCAATTTTAACAATCTTCCCTGTCCCTGCTGAAGAAAAGCAGGCCCAAACCATGATGCTGCCACCACCATGTATGACAGTGGGGATGGTGTGTTCAGGGTGATGAGCTGTGTTGCTTTTACGCCAAACATAACGTTTTGCATTGTTGCCAAAAAGATTGATTTTGGTTTCATCTGACCAGAGCACCTTCTTCCACATGTTTGGTGTCTCCCAGGTGGCTTGTGGCAAACTTTAAACAACACTTTTTATGGATATCTTTAAGAAATGGCTTTCTTCTTGCCACTCTTCCATAAAGGCCAGATTTGTGCAGTATACGACTGATTGTTGTCCTATGGACAGAGTCTCCCACCTCAGCTGTAGATCTCTGCAGTTCATCCAGAGTGATCATGGGCCTCTTGGCTGCATCTCTGATCAGTCTTCTCCTTGTATGAGCTGAAAGTTTAGAGGGACGGCCGGGTCTTCGTAGATTTGCAGTGGTCTGATGCCTCGTACACACGTACCGATCGTCGGCCGAACGATCGCCGTCTTTTGTCCAGGGCTGTCGTGTCTGTTGAAAACTGCAAAAGACTGCACACAAATTTTGTCGGCCAACAACAGCAGAAGTGATGTCATGTGATGGTTAACTTTCCCTGTGTTTTTTCTTTTCTGAGCATGCCCAGTTTTGCAAATCTGCTGATTGTCGGCCGAATTCTGTACTGACTGGCAAACAATCGGCCGTTCTGGTGTTGGCCAACAAAAATTTTAATGCCTACACGACCGGCCTCGGCCGAAAGTGCGCTGTCGGCTGTCGGAAGCATCATACTAAGAAGCCTATAATCGGCCGATCGGTCGTCGGCTGAATGTTTACGGCCGACAATCGGTACATGTGTAAGGGGCTTGATACTCCTTCCATTTCAATATTATCGCTTGCACAGTGCTCCTTGGGATGTTTAAAGCTTGGGAAATCTTTTTGTATCCAAATCCGGCTTTAAACTTCTCCACAACAGTATCTCGGACCTGCCTGGTGTGTTCCTTGTTCTTCATGATGCTCTCTGCGCTTTAAACGGACCTCTGAGACTATCACAGTGCAGGTACATTTATACGAAGACTTGATTACACACAGGTGGATTCTATTTATCATCATTAGTCATTTAGGTCAACATTGGATCATTCAGAGATCCTCGCTGAACTTCTGGAGAGAGTTTGCTGCACTGAAAGAAAAGGGGCTGAATAATTTTGCACGCCCGATTTTTCAGTTTTTTATTTGTTAAAGTTTGAAATATCCAATAAATTTCGTTCCACTTCATGATTGTGTCCCACTTGTTGTTGATTCTTCACAAAAAATTACAGTTTTATATCTTTATGTTTGAAGCCTGAAATGTGGCAAAAGGTCGCAAAGTTCAAGGGGGGCGAATACTTTCGCAAAGCACTGTGTATATATATATATATATATATATATATATATATATATATATATATATATTTATATATATATATATATATATATATATATATATATATATACATATACATATACATATATATATATATATATATATATATATATATATACATACATACTTTAACTTATTTATGGTTATTTAGTTATTTATAATAAATTATTATTTATGATTTTGTGTTTCAAACTTCATTATACCCGAGATGTTATAAAGAAGAACGCACAGTAAAAAAAAAAGTCATATGTAAATAGTTGGTTTGGGCTGCTCGTCATTAAGAATTACATGCAAAATAATGGTACCGCTTTCAGCACCTAAAATCCGAAAGAATCATACCGCCAGGGAGGTTAAGATGCAATACTAAAGTGACAGTGTGCCAATCACAATCACAATAAATGCAAATATAAATTACAAATAAATAAAATTAGTAAACAGTCCATAAAACTTGTGCAAATGACGCATGACAGGTGCTTGAGAAAGGTGTCTGTGCTTCCACCACCACCACAAAAACGATTGGCCACTCACCTGAAACTTAGACCTGTGTGTCACCACTAGGTCAAATAAGCAAGGGTTATAAATCTTTCCTTTTCAAGCTCGTTAGGTCACTGCTGCTTAGTACCTAAGATGAGCCATTGACTTAAACAGCGTTCCCATCATGGGCTCCGTTTTGGCATAGAGGAAAAACAACGAAGCACAAAACATAACGCTCTCCGTTTAAACTAAATTTATTGGGATTTAAGTAGAATAAAAGACTCACATGGTATGGCACTATAAATAGTTCGAATAAAACGCTTGTCTCAATGAAGATCCGAGCTGGCTGCCGGCTTCCTGGTTGCTTGGTTAGGGGACGGAGACTTCGCAAGCAACCAGGAAGCCGGTAGCCAGCCCGGATCTTCATTGAGACAAGCTTTTTATTTGCATTTTTGCGTTTTATTATAGACCCTGCAGCACAGTTACCCCAGCACCCCTTTCAATACCATACAGTCTCTACTGGAGGTGCCAGGAACTGCGTTCCCCTGTGTTCCCACTAAAAAAAAAAAAAAAAAACTGATAATAATAATAAATGATAATAATAATAAAAACAAAATAAAATAAAAATATAGAGCACAAAAAAGTAAATAAAAAAAATAGAGAAAAAATTAATTAAATATAGACAGCACTACAAAATGCACAGCACAAAAATAAAAATTAAAAAAGCACAAAAAAGTTAATAAAATAAAAATGGACCGCAACAAAGTAAATAAATAACTTAAATAAAAAAAATGGACAGCACAAAAAAATAGACAGCACTACAAAATATAAATAAAATATAAAATGGACAGCATCACAAAAATAAATAAATAAACAGCACTAAAAAATGGACAACACAAAAAAAAACCTAAATAATTAACTAAAAATAAAAAAATCTAGAGCAAAAAAAAAAAAAGAATAGATAGACATCACTACAAAATATAATAATAAAAAAAACAATAATAACAAAAATAAAAAAATAAAAAAATATGACAGCACAAAAAAAAATGAATAAAATAAAAATGGACAGCAAAAGAAGTAAATAAATAACCTAAATAGTAAAAAAAAAAGATGGACAGCACAAACAAATAAATAAATAAAGAGCACTAAAAAAATGGACAGCACAAAAATAAAAATGGACAGCCCAAAAAAAAAATAAATAAATAAATAATTAACTAAAAATAAAAAAATGTAGAGCAAAAAAAAAAAAAAGAATATATAGACAGCACTACCAAATGGACACCACAAAAATAAAAAATGGACAGCACAAAAAATATATAAATAAAATGAAAAATGGACACCACAAAAATAAAAAATGAACAGCACAAAAAATGCATAAATCATTCTGACTACTGGATAACACTTTAAAAAATATTATTTTTTCACTAGCCAAAGAAAGTACCTAGGTAAAGAAAATACTGCTATCTACAAGGGCCACATGTGTCCCCATAGGCTGCCGATTGGGTACCAGTGCTTTAGAGGCTAAAAACGTTGCCAATGCTTTATAAATATTTGCTGTTTTACAAAATGAAGCTCGTATTTAAAAGGGTTAAAAGCTCCGCCTAGCTGTAGGCAGCTTAAATGACGTTCCAGAGAGAAGTGTCATAAAATTCAGCAGAATCCCATTATTTAAAACATTTATTGTCGTCATTAGCTGTTTATAAAACGTTCTTTTGATTAAAAGTTAACTAATTTTATCTGCCTTCCCCGCATCCTACCAAAAAAAAATAAATAAATGAACACAACATCTTTGTCTTAATTGTTATGCAAATTTCACCGTAAAAAATAAATAAATAAATAAATAAAAAAACAAATATTTTATTACACCGCACGCGTGTTTGTATTTTGAAGCATTTACAATTTTGCTAATTAAACATTTGCAATCTCCATAAGGTTTTATTTTCTGTTTCTAATCAGCATAATCTTCTAACTCGTAACGCAGAGGGAAAGGGAAAAAAATAAAAAATAAATTGAATAATAATAATAATAATACAAAAAAAAAACAAAAGGTAATAAAGGCGGTCTTTTGTTTTGCTGCAGTTTTGATGTGTTAACATCCGTGGAAATCAATTAAAATGTGTTATTTGGCATAAAATGGGAGCTAATTAGTGAGGGTAATTTTGTAAGAATTTATCTAGCAGATGGGATGTTAGCGGCGGGGCGTTCAGCGGGGAGTTGTACAGCGGAGAGGGGGAACGTAGGGCTATATAGGAAGAGGCCTTCTCCTCTATGAAAGGAGATGATGAAGTCAATGTAAGCTGCAACAATTCATATGTCAATAGCCTTTATCAAATCCTGCTTGCAAGTTTGTATTTTAGCGTTCTTTTTTTTTTTTTTTTTTTTTATATTTCAAGGCCAAGTCCAAACAGCAGGTGAGGGGACAGTGAATGCACACTTCCGGTCCTCTTGTGTCGTTGGAACAAAATTAATTGCTGACTGTAGGCTCTTAAAGCGTTGAAGAGATCAGTGGGATACAGAGGTTTGATTGTGGCCAGATGCAGGCTCCAGCCTCTCGCTGTGCTTGAAGATTCCGGTAAAACATTAATACCGGTTTGGAGATAGGGGGAAAAAAAAAAAAAGAGTACTTATCTGAAGCTACCTGCAAACAATTGCTCTTTGCAATCTATTTTGTGCGGTGACATTGTCAGTGAAGCATACAATGGGAGAACCTGAAGGCGATGTCCAGTTAATACAAAAGAAATAAAAGACATTTGTAGACTTTCTATAAAGTTTTATTCCTTTTTTTTTTTTTTTTTAATGTGGACAATTCAAGTTGAGCAAATGAGAACCTGAAGCCGATGTCCAGTTAATAAAAAAAAAAAACTTTTTATAAAGTTTTATTCATTTTTTTTCTTTTTTTTTTCTTTTTTTTTTTTTAATGTGGACAATTCAAGCTGAGCAAATGAGAACCTAAATGTGATGTCCCAGTTAATACAAAAAAATAAAAGACATTTGTAGACTTTTTATAAAGTTTTATTCTTTTTTTTTTTTTTTCTTTTTTAATGTGGACAATTCAAGCTGAGCAAAAGAGAACCTGAAGGCGATGTCCAGTTAATAAAAAATAAATAAAAAGTAAAAGACATTTGTAAATTTTTTTAAAAGTTGTATTCCTTTTTATTTATTTGTTTATTTTTTTTAATGTGGACAATTTAGGCTGAGCAAATGAGAACCGGAAGCCGATGTCCAGTTAATTAAAAAAAAAAACTTTTTATAAAGTTTTATTCATTTTTTTTCTTTTCTTTTTTTTTTTTTTTTTAATGTGGACAATTCAAGCTGAGCAAATGAGAACCTTAAGGCGATGGCCAGTTAATCCAAAAATAAAAATAAAAAAGTAAAAGACATTTGTAGAATTTTTTTAAAAGTTTTATTCCTTTTTATTTATTTATTTATTTTTTTTATGTGGACAATTCAAGTTGAGCAAATGAGAACCTGAAGCCGATGTCCAGTTAATTAAAAAAAAAAAAGAACTTTTTATAAAGTTTTATTCATTTTTTTTTTTCTTTTCTTTTTTTTTTAATGTGGACAATTCAAGCTGAGCAAATGAGAACCTGAAGGCGATGTCCAGTTAATTAAAAAATAAAAAAGTAAAAGACATTTGTAGAATTTTTTTAAAAGTTTTATTCCTTTTTATTTATTTATTTTTTTTAATGTGGACAATTCAAGCTGAGCAAATGAGAACCTTAAGGCAATGGCCAGTTAATCCAAAAATAAAAATAGAAAGTAAAAGACATTTGTAGAATTTTTTTAAAAGTTTTATTCCTTTTTATTTTTATTTTTTAATGTGGACAGTGGGCAGCTATAACAGCTTCAACTCTTCTGGGAAGGCTGTCCACAAGGTTTAGGAGTGTGTCTATGGGAATGTTTGACCATTCTTCCAGAAGCGCATTTGTCAGGCACTGATATTGGATGAGAAGGCCTGGCTCGCAGTCTCCACTCAAATTCATCCCAAAGGTGTTCTATCGGGTTGAGGTCAGGACTCTGTGCAGGCCAGTCAAGTTCCTCCAACCCAAACTCGCTCATCCATGTCTTTATGGACCTTGCTTTGTGCACTGGTGCGCAGTCATGTTGGAACAGGAAGGGGCCATCCCCAAACTGTTCCCACAAAGTTGGGAGCATGAAATTGTCCAAAATGTCTTGGTATGCTGATGCCTTAAGAGTTCCCTTCACTGGAACTAAGGGGCAAATCACAACCCCTGAAAGTGACCCAGTGCCATCTTAAGAGCATTAAAGGGACCTAGGCAATGCAGTGCACTACACAATCACCCATGAGAATAAAAATGAAAATTATCGATAAGGTGATATTTATTGGTACAGCAATGCCAGGGTAATGACCGCTTCCAAGTTCGGCGGCTGGGTCAGGTGAACACACACGCGGATGGGAGTCAGACTCGACTGTCCTGTGTGTGCCTGTTCCCATGGAGGCGGACAGGCATTCCTGCAGTTGTGGGCTCCCCCTCCATGGCCCAAGTGGCCTGACAGCAGCACAGGGCCAACAGGTCCTTGCCCCCTGCTAAGTTCAGCGGCGGGATGCGCACGGGAATCGGGACTAATGCTTGGCTGGGACTGGGTCCCTCAGCAGGTGGGGCCCCCCCGGGCAACTGCCCAGCATGCCCAGATGGCCTTGAAGTGACTGGGTAGGGACAATGCAGGAAGACCAAAAGAGATCCCCTGCATGTCCCTGCTTGGCACCCAAATGTACATCAACATTCCCGGCTAGTAGGTGCACACCTATACACCGACCCTGTATGCAAATCTAGAACATAACTAGAACCTTCAGGGCCCCGGTGCAAGAAACCATGAACTGCCCCCCTGAGCCCCTAGCCGGGGCCATTGCCTTCAAGCCTGGGCTCTTCCCACTGATCCTGGGGCCCTTTACTCTCATTGCGGGGCCCTTTATTACGGTCCTGCAGTGGGACCCTTTTACAAGTTCTGAAGTGGGCCCCCTTCCTGCCATCTTGGGGCCTCCCCCCCCCGGTGGTGGAATGCCAGGGCCCGGTTGCAAGTGTGACCTTTGCGATCCTGGAAGTTCACCCACTGGTCTCAGTAGTTTTTATTTTTTGGTATTTTAATTGTATTATTTTTTATCATTTTATTTAATTTTTTTTACAATGTCACTGACTATGACTCTGTCCATTCAGAAAAGGAAGGAGCTGGTAAATTACATATTTACCGACCCCTTCCTGGTTCTCTATTGTGACACATCCCCTGCAGCAGCCGGCAGGAAAGGGGAGGGAGCCCAGTAGGGGAGGGGGGCCCAGGGGAGCACACAGGGGCCCAGAGACAGCAGAACACAAGTGAACTGGATAGGAGGAGTGGCGGGGGCAGCATACAGAGGAATCAATCTCCTCCATTTTCCTCCCGCAGCTACAGGAGGAAAAAGGACAGTGATTTCTCTACATGCTGCCCCCGCCGCCCCTCCTATCCAGGTGTACATGGGAGCGGCACAGGTCCATGGAGCATGGGGCCCGGTTGCAATTGCAAACCCTGCAACCCCTGGAATTACGTCCCTGGCCAAAGGATTTCATTTAATTGAACATAATATAAGAAAAACAAGTAGGAAAAAATAAAAAGATGTCTGAAAGGACACATCCATGGGAAATTCATACATTGTATCCAACGAAGTCAGAAGATACTTGTTGTAAATTGATGGATTCCCTTTAAGAATCGGGGGTTATCAGAAGGAATATGTTACAGTAAATTTTGGCTGTGCCCGGCCCCGCCGTTGTACTGCTGATCTATAGATGATGGAGTTTCCGGGTCACTGATTGGTAATAATGTATATTGGGGGCTATAAATACTTTATACGAGTCTCTCGGAAAGGATGAGGGAGCACAAAGGTTAAGAGCTTTCACCGTAAACGGCCTCAAGTTACTAAGTCCCCCGCCCCCTACGTAAATTTACCGCTTTGAGCCTTCTTTGACCTTGGATAAATAAGGTCGTCTGCGTCAGACGTACTGCGATGAAATGTCACATCCTGCGGAGGATTGGACGGTGTATAACGTATGGTGCAGTATATCGTTTTATAGGAGTAATACGGAATATTGACATTATAAAACATATCATGTACATCCGTACAGGAAATATTGTAGCCCTATCCTATGATGTACAATATACTGTTATGGGGGATTGTAAATATCATATATTAGGCTGTATACTAATAGGAACATAAATATATATTATATTATATTATATTATATTATATTATATTATATTATATTATAATATATCATATCATATAATATTATGTTATATTATATTATATTATATTCAACAATTTAATCTTAGTATATACTGTTTAGTATAATAGGATATAATGAAAATATAATGTGCAGTATGCTAAAAAGGTTATGATTAGATTAAAAAATATAAAACAATAATTATATAACATTAATGATAATAAAGATAATAATAAGGGATAGTAATAAATAATAAATATCAATGTATTTTACATTTTTTTATTATTAATATTCTTATTCTTATTATTGGTATTGTTATTATTATTAATGTATTATTTTTTATAAATATAATAAAGATAATAATAAAGGGGAGCGGAGGGGAGTCCGGGGACATTATCAGGGGTAAGGGGTAATATAAAGGGTATAAGAGGGGAGTCCAGGGACATTATCAGGGGTAAGGGGTAATATAAAGGGGATAAGAGGGGAGTCCGGGGACATTATCATGGGTAAGGGGTAATGTAAAGGGAATAGGAGGGGAGTCCGGGGACATTATCAGAGGTATGGGTAGTGTAAAGGGGATAGGAGGAGAGTCCGGGGAAATTATCAGGGGTAAGGGGTAATATAAAGGGGATAAGAGGGGAGTCCGGGGACATTATCAGGGGTAAGGGATAATATAAAGGGGATAGGAGGGGAGTCCGGGACATAATCAGGGGTAAGGGGTAATATAAAGGGGATAGGAGGGGAGTCTGGGGACATTATCAGGGGTAAGGGATAATATAAAGGGGATCAGAGGTAAGTCTGGGGTCGTTATCAGGGTTAAGGGGTAACATAAGGGGGATAGGAAGGGAGTCCGGGGACATTATCAGGAGTAAGGGGTAATATAAAAGGGAATAGAAGGGGAGTCTGGGACATTATCAGGGTTAAGGGATTATATAAAGGGGATAGGAAGGGAGTCCGGGGACATTATCAGGGGTAAGGGGTAATATAAAGGGGATAGGAGGGGAGTCCGGGGACATTATCAGGGGTAGGGGTAATATAAAGGGAATAGGAGGGGAAGTATGGGGACATTATCAGGGGTAAGGGGTAATATAAAGGGAATAGGAGGGAAGTCCGGGGACATTATCAGGGGTAAGGGGTAATATAAAGGGGGTGTGGGGGAGTCCAGGGACATTATCAGGGGTAAGGGATAATACAAAGGGGATAGGAGATGAGTCTGGGGACATTATCAGGGGTAAGTGGTAATATAAAGGGGATAGGAGGGGAGTCCGGGACATTATCAGGGGTAAGGGATAATATAAAGGGGATAGGAGGGGAGTCCGGGGAAATTATCAGGGGTAAGGGGTAATATAAAGGGGGATAAGAGGGGAGTCTGGGGACATTATCAGGGGTAAGGGATAATATAAAAGGGATAGGAAGGGAGTCCGGGGACATTATCAGGGGTAAGGGGTAATATAAAGGGGATAGGAGGGGAGTCCGGGACATTATCATGGGTAAGGGATAATATAAAGGGGATAGGAGGGGAGTCCGGGGACATTATTAGGGGTAAGGGGTAATATAAAAGGAATAGAAGGGAAGTCCGGGGACATTATCAGGGGTAAGGGGTAATATAAAGGGGATGGGGGGAGTCCAGGAACATTATCAGGGGTAAGGGGTAATATAAAGGGGATAGGAGATGAGTCTGGGGACATTATCAGGGGTAAGTGAAGGGGATAGAAGGGGAGTCCATGGACATTATCAGGGGTAAGGGGTAATATAAAGGGGATAGGAGATGAGTCTGGGGATATTATCAGGGGTAAGTGGTAATATAAAGGGGATAGAAGGGGAGTCCGGGGACATTATCAGGGGTAAGGGGTAATATAAAGGAGATGGGGAGGAGTCCGGGGACATTATCAGGAGTAAGGGATAATACAAAGGGGATAGGAGATGAGTCTCAGGACATTATCAGTGGTAAGTGGTAATATAAAGGGGATAGAAGGGGAGTCCGGGGACATTATCAGGGGTAAGGGATAATATAAAGGGCATAGGAGGGGAGTCCGGGGACATTATCAGGGGTAAGGGGTAATATAAAGGGGATAGGAGGGGAGTCTGGGAACATTATCAGGGGTAAGGGGTAATATAAAGGGGATAGAAGGGGAGTCTGGGGACATTATCAGGCGTAAGGGATAATATAAAGGGGATAGGAGGGGAGTCCGGGGACATTATCAGGGGTAAGGGGTAATATAAAGGGGATAGGAGGGGAGTCCGGGGACATTAACAGGGGTAAGGGGTAATATAAAGGGGATAGGAGGGGAGTCCGGGGACATTATCAGGGGTAAGGGATAATATAAAGGGGATAGGAGGGGAGTCCAGGGACATTATCAGGGGTAAGGGGTAATATAAAGGAGATGGGGAGGAGTCCGGGGACATTATCAGGAGTAAGGGATAATACAA
Organism: Pelophylax lessonae; assembly: GCF_965119305.1. Lineage (NCBI taxonomy): Eukaryota > Metazoa > Chordata > Amphibia > Anura > Ranidae > Pelophylax > Pelophylax lessonae. The sequence goes on from NC_138774.1 coordinate 12,994,475, forward strand.
AGGGGATAGGAGATGAGTCTGGGGACATTATCAGGGGTAAGTGGTAATATAAAGGGGATAGAAGGGGAGTCCGGGGACATTATCAGGGGTAAGGGATAATATAAAGGGGATAGGAGGGGAGTCCGGGGACATTATCAGGGGTAAGGGGTAATATAAAGGGGATAGGAGGGGAGTCTGGGAACATTATCAGGGGTGGGGTAATATAAAGGGGATAGGAGGGGAGTCCGGGGACATTATCAGGGGTAAGGGATGATATAAAGGGGATAGGAGGGGAGTCCGGGGACATTATCAGGGGTAAGGGGTAATATAAAGGGGATAGGAGGGGAGTCCGGGGACATTAACAGGGGTAAGGGGTAATATAAAGGGGATAGGAGGGGAGTCCGGGGACATTATCAGGGGTAAGGGATAATATAAAGGGGATAGGAGGGTAGTCCAGGGACATTATCAGAGGTAAGGGATAATATAAAGGGGATAGGAGGGGAGTCCGGGGACATTATCAGGGGTAAGGGGTAATATAAAGGGGATGGGGGGAGTCCGGGGATATTATCGGGGGTAAGGGGTAATATAAAGGGAATAGGAGGGGAGTCCGGGGACATTATCGGGGGTAAGTGATAAAATAAAGGGAATAGGAGGAGAGTCCGGGGACATTATCGGGGGTAAGGGGTAATATAAAGGGGATGGAGGGGAGTCCGGGGACATTATCAGGGGTAAGGGGTAATATAAAGGGGATAGGAGGGGAGTCCGGGGACATTATCAGGGGTAAGGGGTAATACAAAGGGGATAGGGGGGAGTCCGGGGATATTATCAGGGGTAAGGGGTAATATAAAGGGGATGGGGGGGGGGTCCGGGGACATTATCAGGGGTAAGGGGTAATATAAAGGGGATGTGGGGGGAGTCCAGGGACATTATCAGGGGTAAGTGGTAATATAAAGGGGATAGGGGGGGAGTCCAGGGATATTATCGGGGGTAAGGGGCAATATAAAGGGGATAGGAGGGGAGTCCAAGGACATTATCAGGGGTAAGGGGTAATATAAAAGGGATGGGGGGGTTGGGGATATTATCGGGGGTAAGCGTTAATATAAAGGGGATAGGAGGGGAGTCTGGGGACATTATCAGGGGTAAGGGGTAATATAAAGGGGATGGGGGGGATTCCGGGGATATTATCGGGGGTAATATAAAGGGAATGGGGGGGAGTCCGGGGACATTATCAGGGGTAAGAAGAAATATAAAAGAGGATAGGAGATGCATCGGAACACCACGGATGCCATGAAACATTTACTATGTACTATTTGATTACTGTATGTACCAATGTAATGTACTTGTATACTTTACTGTTTGGCATTATGACACCTTTTCCCAGTTTTATTGCTGGCATATACTCAATAAACGTGTATTATGTTTTTATTACTAGTTGTGTGGCGCTTCAGCTAAAGTCCCAATGGGCAAAACTCTGCAATTGTACAATAGGGATGGAAGCGCTTCGCAGGGTACTACCAATCATATTTTGTTTCTTTCCGTCAACAAACTATAGGATATTTTTATGGCATTTTTATTTATTTATTCATTTCTTTTACTAGTAATGGCGGCGCTCAGCAGTTTTTAACGTGATTGTAACATTGCGGCGGACACCTAACTGACACTTTTGACACTTTTTGGGGACCAGTGACATTATTACAGTGATCATTGCTAGAGAAATGCACTGTCACTGTACTAATGACACTGGAAGGGAAGGGGGTTAACATTGGGGGCGATAAGAGGGTTATATGTGTCCCTAGGGAGTGCTTTCTAACTGTGTGGGGGGGGTGGCCTGACTGGGGGAAGAAAGAGATTTGTGTTCCTGTTTAGCAGGAACACAAGATCTCTATCTTCTCCCCTGACAGAACGGCAATCTGTCTTGTTTACATAGGCAGACCGCCGTTCTGCCTCTCCCAGGATAGATCGGCGGGTCGCAGCGGATATCGCGTCCACCGGACCCTCTGATTGGCTCCCGCTGTGTCCAATCACTGGCAGGGAAGGGGGTTAATATCGGGGGCGATCAAAGGGTTAAATGTGTCCCTAGGGAGTGCTTTCTATTTCTAATTGTGTGTGTGTGTGTGTGTGTGTGTGTGTGGGGGGGTGGGGGGGTGGCCTGACTGGGGGAAGAAAGAGATTCATGTTCCTGTTTAGCAGGAACACAAGATCTCTATCTTCTCCCCTGACAGAACGGCAATCTGTCTTGTTTACATAGGCAGACCGCCGTTCTGCCTCTCCCGGGATAGATCGGCGGGTCCCAGCGGATATCGCGTCCATCGGACCCACTGATTGGCTCCTGCTGTGTCCAGTCACAGCGGAAGCGGGTCACCGGTGGCCCACGCGCACACGCCTTAAACCTGGAAGAAAATGCGATGTACAGGTACGTCTGTTTGCACAGTCGGGCCGCCCTGCGACAGTAAATCTGCGGTGGGTGGTTAACAAAGTGATCATTTACTACCACTTGTAAGCAGGGCTTGTTTTCTCAGAGAATAGGTGCAGGAACTCCTCCCTTCTGAGTTACCTCTGGTCTCCGCCCCCCTACCCACCTCCAAGCACTATCCCTTGGTTCCACCCCCTACCCACCTCCCAGTACTGCCCCTTTTACAGAATACAGAACCAAGTATAATTTTCTGCAACAAAGTAATTTGTATGTGTAACGGAACCGTGACCCCACAATGTGCTTGAGTGTTTCCGTTAGAATACCGCTTCCTTCAGTCTTGAACATAGATATCAGAAAGTCTAGCCGCCCCCATACAAAACTAGTTGAGAATAGCTTGTATAAGATCTGGAACATTTATTGAACAAACTCACACCAAATATATACCCCACCAGGTCAGGTGCCTGATTACATTATCCTATGCAGATGAAATTGTGTACAGAAATATAATTAGCATATCTAAGGAACAACCAACACAAACAGTATTCTACTTTCCCATTAACAACTAATACACAGTGATTTATTTAACCGCTTCCCGACCACCCGCCGCCTTTTTACTGCAGCAGGGTGGCTCTCCTGCGCAAACGAACGTAGAGACGCGCGCTGTAAGCTAAGGGGCGAGCATGCGCCGCTGGCGGCCCGCTCCCACCCCCACTCGGCAGCTGTTGTAAACACAGCTGAATGTTCTTCTCCCTGTAATGATCATAGAGCCCCTGTGATTCTTCTATATAGGATCACATGTCTCTATGGTCATTTCAGAAGCCACGGCCCCCCCACAATTAGAATCACTCCCCTAGGCTCACATTTAATCCCTTGATCACCCACAGTGTTAACCCCTTCCTGCCAGTGTCATTATTACAGTAACAGCACATATTTTTAGCACTGATTACTGTAGTAATGTCACTGGTACCCCCAAAAGTGTCAAAAATGTCAGTTAGGGCTCTTTCACACGGGCGGTCCGATCAGATCCGCCTGTCAGTTTTTTAGGCGGATCTGATCGGATCCTCCATGCAGCTCTATGGGGCAGCAGGTGTCAGCGGAGACACCTCCGCTGACACCCGCTGCCATCCGCATCCGATCCTGTGCTGAAATCTGGACGGATGGAAACCCTATTTTTCCATCCGTTCAGTAATCGGATCGGATCGGATGAGAGCGGACAGGCGGTCCGCTCTCGTCCGATCCCCCATAGAGGGCAGCGGGTGCTGAGACACCTCTCTCTCCGCTCTGCAAGCGGAGACGGAGCTGTCATCCACCCGGCTCAGCGGGGATCGCGGATCGATCCCCGCTGAGCAACACGGATCCGCCTGCGGAGGCGGACCGTGTGAAAGAGCCCTTAGGGGTCCGATCTGTCCGCTGCAATGTTGCAATCCAGCGAAAAAATCGCAGATTGCCGCCTTTACTAGTAAAAGAAAAAAAAAAAACAATAAAAATTACATAAATCTTTCCCGTAGTTAGAAGACGCGATAACTTTTGCGCAAACCAATCAAAATACGCTTATTGTGATTTTTTTTTTAAATATGTAGCAGAAAACAAATTGGCCTAAAATGTTAAAAAATTTAGATTTTTTTCATTTTTTTTTTTTTTGAGTTTATTATATAGCAGAATGTGAAAAATAATGTTTTTTTTTTTTTTTCAGAATTGTCGCTCTATTGTTTTGTTCATAGCGCAAAAACTAAAAATCGTGGAGGTGATCAAATACCACCAAAAGAAAGCTCTATTTGTGGGGGAAAAAGACATCAATTTTTTTTAGGTACAGAGTCGCACGACCGCGCAATTGTCTGTTAAAGTAACGCAGGGCTGAATCTCAAAATAGGGCCCGGTCTTAAAGTGGTTAAACTGTCAGGCTGACATCGCCCTGGAATTGATTGGCCAATAAGAATCCGCCTCAACCATATATGGGGAAAAACCTGGCCCGGCGGTTGGGATGACATTTTTGGCCTCCATTCCCTCTCTCTCTTTTTCTTTCACATGAATAAACTTTACAGAATTTGTCATGAGAACTTCAACTCTGCCACAATCTGTTGATACATTTTGAGCGAATATAAAATATTTCCATCTCATTTCAGTCTCTTTCATGTACGTTTTACTTTAAAGGAACTCTTTTAAGTAGCAATTTGACACGTCTTTAGCATAAGGTAATGTCTTTCTGAAGCCTACTGGAATGGTTGAGGCTGCCTAACCGTTCCTCTATTAAACTGCCTCTTTACTCCGTCTAATGTTATGTCTTTTATGATTAGTATGAAAGATGAAATTTTAATTGGTTGTTGTTGTCAGGAAGAAGAGGGGGGGTGAAAACGAACAGATCGCGCTCAGCCCTAAAACATCGCCCAGACCGACGTCTATCTTTGTGGGAGCGTTAGATAGCAGAAAGCTTTAATCAAAAGGAGTTTATGACACGGCAACAAATTCAATGTGGTTACATGACTGAATACAGATTTTCCTGCTTCATACAGTTTGACAGTAAAGAGAAATATTTTTAATTATTGTCATAAGGGTGCTTGGTGGATGGGTGGATGGATGGATGGGTGGGTGGATGGGTGGATGGATGGATGGGTGGATGGTACATAGTTAGTAAGGTTGAATAAAGACACAGGTCCAATCTACTGTGTATTTATATCAAAACCATTTCCTATATCCCTGTATATTGTGTTCATTAAGATGCCCATCTAAGAGATTTACACTTTCTGATGACACCATCAAATGTGAAAGGGAGTTCCACATCCTTACTGCTCTGACAGTAAAGAACTCCTTACCCTGTTTAAGGTTAAACCGCTTCTTGTCCAACTTCATGGAGTGGCCACTTGTCTTTTTAGGCTTCCTGAGACTGAATAGTTTCCTTCCTATGCTAGAACCCCCCCATTGAGATATTTGTACATCACTATCATATCTCCTCTTAACCACTTGCCGACCGCCGCAAGTAGATATACTGCGGCGGTCAGCCCCTCACAGGCAGAGTGACGTAGGGGTACGTCACTAGCCTGTGAGGCTCTGGGGAGCGAGCGCGCGCCGCCGGCGGCGCGCTCCCGCGTGGTCACGGACCCCCCCGCGCGTGTGACCGGCGGACCCGATGTCCGCCGGTCACTCAGCGATCGTCGGGGGAGAGGGAGAAAGGCAGGCGGCTACTGTAAACAAGCCACCTGTCATTCTCCCCTGTGTAGAAACTGTGATCGCATGGTTCTACTATGTAGGACCGTTGATCACTGTTTCTACAGCTCAAGCCACAGCCAATCACAGTTAGAATCACGCCCCTAGGGACACACACAGCCCCTCCCTCTCAAATAAAGTTAACCCCTTCACTGCCAGTGTATTTTTACAGTAACAGTGCATATGTATAGCACTGATTACTATAGAAATGTCACTGGTAACCCCAAAAGTGTCAAAAATGTCAGTCAAGGGTCCGATCTGTCCACCGCAATGTCGCAGTACCGCAAAAAAAATCGCAGATCGCCGCCATTACGCGTTAAAAAAAAAACAACAAAAATGACAAAAATCTTTCCCTTTGTTAGTAAACGCGATAACTTTTGCACAAACCAATCAAAATACGCTTTTTGCGATTTTTTTTTTTACCAAACATATGCATCATAAAACAAATTGGCCGAAAATGTTAAAAAATTTTGATTTTTACATTTTTTTGGGGGGGAATTTCATATATAAAATGTGAAAAAATATTGTTATTTTTGCAAAATTGACGCTCTTTTTTTGTTTATAGCGCATTATCAAAAAATCGCACAGGTGATCAAATACCACCAAAAGAAAGCTCTGTTTGTGGGAAAAAAAGGACATCAAATTTGTTTAGGTACAGCGTCGCACGACCGCGCAATAGTCCGTTAAAGTCACGCAGTGCCGAATCACAAAATACCCCCTGGTCTTTTAGCAGCCAAATCCTCTGGGGCTTAAGTGGTTAAGCGCCTCTTCTCCAGGGAGAATACGTTTATTGCTTGTAATCTTTCCTTGTAACTGAGCTGCTCCAGCTACCGTATAAGCTTTGTTGCCCATCTATGGGTTCTTTTCAGTTCCAGCACATCCTTCCTGAGAACTAGCGACCAGATAAATAGATAGATGGTACATGGTTGGTAAGGTTGAATAAAGACATTGGTCCAATTTACTTTACCCGTGTGGGTGTGTTTATGTCAAAACAATTTCCTATATCTCTGTATATTGTGTTCTTTAAGATGCCCATCTAAGAGATTTTTTAAATTGTCAATGCTTCCCAATGACACCATTAACAGTGGAAGGGAGTTCCACATCCTTACTGCTCTGACAGTAAAGAACCTCTTACTCTGTTTAAGGTTAAACCGCTTCTCATCCAACTTCATTGAGTGGCCCCATGTCTTTTTAAGCTTCCTGAGACTGAATAGTTTCCTTCCTATGCTAGAGATATTTGTATATCACTATCATATCTCCTCTTAAGCGTTCCAAGTTATTCCTCGTAGCTGAGCACCTTCAGGACCCCTTATAAGCTTTGTTGCGCATCTCTGGGATCTTTTCAGTTCCAGCACATCCTTCCTGAGGACTAGTGACCAGATAGATAGATAGATGCATAGTTGGTAAGGTGGAATAAAGACACTGGTCTAGTTTTACTTCAACCCATGGGGGTATGTTTATGTCATAACCATTTCCTATTTCCCTGCATATTGTGTTCATTAAGATGCCCATATATCTAAGAGATGTTTGAAATGATCAACACTTCCTGATGACACCATCAATTGTGGAAGGGAGTTCCACATCCTTACTGATCTGACAGTAAAGAACCCCTTACACTGTTTAAATATAACCACTTGAAGACCAGGCCTTTTTCTGACATTTGTTGCTTACAAGTTAAAATCAGTATTTTTTTTCTCTAGAAACATTATTTAAATGTATTTTTAAGCAGGGACCCTAGAGAATAAAATGGCAGTAGAATGACAATTGAGTGGCCGCGTGTCTTTTTTAAACTTCCTGAGACTGAATAGTTTCCTCCCTATGCTAGAACCACCATTGAGATATTTGGATATCGCTATCGTATCTTCTCTTGAGCGTCCCTTCTCCAGGGAGAATACGTTTAACCACTTACCGCATACTGACGTAGGGGTACGTCGGTAAACTTTGCGGGGTTATACCGGGATGATGCCTCTAGCTACCGTGGTTTAGAGCCGACGGTTGGCTTTCCGTGGGTACCGACCGATGCGGCTCGGGAGCTGCTCGATCGGTACCCGGGGGGGGCGGGAGGGAACGTCCCCCCCCCTCCTGCCGCCTTCCGAGGCTGTTACCGGGGCTCCCGTCCCACCGGGAGCCCCGAGCACCCAGCCGGCACGTCCGCCGGCTGGATGGAGTCCTGATCAAAGCCGGAAACGGCTTCGATCGGGTCTCCGATGACGTAACCAGGAGGTGGCGTCCATGACGTCACTTCCGGGTTACTGTGCTGCAAAAGGCGGCAAATTTGAAAAACGGCTGTATGCAAAAATGCAGTTTTCGGCGTTTTGCATACAGGGAGGTGTAGTGGAGGGGTCTAGGGTCTTTTAGACCCTCGATCCCTCCATAAAGTGTACCTGTCACTACATATTGGTGTCACAGGGGATGTTTACATTGCTTGTGACAGCAATAAAAGTGATCAGATTTTTTTTTTTTTTTTTAAAAACTGTAATAAAGTTAAAAAAATAAATAAAATGGGGAAAAAAAAAATTTAGCCGCCCCCGTCACCGTTAGCTCGCGCACAAAAAAAAATATATACGGAAGTCGAGCCGCAAATGAAATTGCTGTTCAAACCACACATGTGAGGTATCGCCGCGATCGCAAGAGCGTGAGCAATAATTTAAAAAAAGAGCTACACTCTAACTCTAAACTGGTAACCGTTAAATAAATTTAAAGCGTCGCCTATTGAGATCTCTATTGACCGTAGTTTGTCGTCATCCCACGGGGGGGGCGCAATTTTAAACCGTAACATGTTGGGTATCTATTTACTCGGCGTGACGTGTTCTTTTACAATATACAAAAAAAATGGGCTAACTTTACTGTTTAGTATTTTTTAAATGCAGTGAAATGTGATTTTTCAAAAATTTTCCAAAAAAATGGCGCTTTAAAGACCGCTGCGCAAATACCGCGTGACAAAAAATATTGCAATGACCGACATTTTATTCTCCAGAGTCTTTGCTAAAAAAAATATATATAATGTTTGGGGGTTCTAAGTAGTTTTCTAGGAAAAAATACTGATTTTAACACGTGAACAAAAAGTGTCCGAAATAGGGCTGGGGCTTAAGTGGTTAATGCTTGTTGTCGTTCCTCGTAACTGAGCTCCTCCAGCTCCATTATAAGCTTTGTTGCCCGTCTCTGGGATCTTTTCAGTTCCAGTACATCCCTCCTGAGGACTACTGACCAGATAGATAGATAGGCAACCTTGGAATTCCAGCTGTTTGGGAAATACAAGTGGCCACATGAGGCATTAACTTTGGAGGGATGTCTAGATTCAAAGCCAACAGAATACTGGGATGTATAAACAAGGGGATTCACTCCAGAAATAAAGAGATTATTCTCCCTCTCTACAAGACTCTGGTCCGGCCACATCTGGAGTATGCTGTCCAGTTCTGGGCACCGGTCCTCAGAAAGGATGTGCTGGAACTGGAGAAAGTCCAGAGAAGGGCAACAAAAATAATTAGGGGAATGGAGGACATCAGCTATGAGGAAAGACTACAAGCACTGAACCTATTCTCTCTGGAGAAGAGACGATTGAGGGGGGATATGATATCAATGTACAAATACTGTACTGGCGACCCTAGCATAAGGAACAAACTATTCAGAGAAAGGAGATACAATAAGACACGTGGCCACTCACTAAAACTTGAGGAAAGGCGGTTTAACCTTAAAGTGCGTAGGGGGTTCTTCACTGTAAGAGCGGTAAGGATGTGGAATTCTCTTCCACAAGCAGTCGTATCAGCAGGGAGCATTGATAGTTTCAAAAAACTATTAGATGGACACCTTAAAGACCACAACATACAGGGGTATACAATGTACAACATACAGGGGTATACAATGTACGGTTAAAAGCAAACACACACATACATCATAGGTTGAACTGGATGGACTGATGTCTTTTTTCAACCTCACTAACTATGTAACTATGTAACCCTGGAGAGCAAATGTTGCCTACCCATGCTATATGGCCAACAGTTTCGAAAAAGTTTGCCATAATCCATGCAATGTATATACACTAAATTGTCAAGAGTTTGTAGACCCCTAAATCTCACACCTATATGTGCTTGTTGGACATCCCATTCAAAAACCAAGGGGATTCATATGGAGTTGTCCTTCCTTTTTGGCTATAAGTGCCTCATGAGGCTATGCAAGACTTTGACAGCCACCGACACGACTCCCAGAGGCAGAGGTGTGATAGGATTCTTAATTTCAAAACAGCTGGCGAGCCAAGGTTACCTATCCTTGCTATATGGCCAAGAATTTTGAAAAAGCCAATGAGTGCTGCTTTTTGCTTAGTTTGTCCCCCATGATCATCACCATTGGGATCATTCTATTGCTTTGGCTCATGAACTCAGCCTTTACCCATCATTTGCGCCATCTACTATTGACTGCATAATTCTTCCAATGCATATACATTAAATGGTCTACAGCTTGTAGACAACTGACCCTCCTACCTATATGAGCTTCTTGAACATCCCATTCAAAACCATGGCCATTATTTTGAAACTCTCCCTTCTTTGAGGCTATAACAGCCTCATCAGACATTGGAAGATTTTGACAGCCACATACATGACTCCAAGAGACAGAGGTATGATGGAATTCTTAGTTTCACCACAGCTGGAGAGCCAAGCTTACCTACTTATGCTATAGGACCATATACACGAAATGGTCAATAGCCTGTAGACCCCTGACCCTCACACCTATATGAGCTTGTTGGACATTCCATTTCAAAACCATGGCCATTATTATGGAGTTGTCCTCCTTAGTGGATTCAACAGCCTCCACTCTTCTGGAAAAAGGCTTTCTACACGATTTTGGAGTGTGTCTGGGATTTTGGCCTCATTTGTGAATTCATGTACTGATGTTGTACAAGAAAATCACTATTGCCAATTTTTGATAATGTTCTAGTTCCCCGTGGTACATAACGGAGGATAAAAATAATATAGGAATATCCTAACAAGAATTGTAATAGTTGAGAGTTAGGGACCGGAGAAGTTTCAGTTAGCACTGGGGTCCATAGTTTTTGGAGGCAACCACATGTCTGGTACACTATTTTTTTTTCCTAGCCAAGGGCATATTAACTAGATCTTTCATCCATTTGACCATTTTGCCAGTGCACGGGGAGGTAGGGAAGGCTAGCATTGCTCAATTCATTTTCTGGCAATAAATAAGAGTCTAGTAGCTGGGACAATAATCACAGTTGGGTACTCCCCCCTCATCTAGTATACAGATCTTAGGATCTACGGGGATAGGTATCCGGAGCACCACAGATAGAGTTTGGGTCACCTCTGCCCAGTAGAGGACCAGTTTAGGACGGCACCACAACAAATGAGTGAGAGTTCCCGGGGACAATGTTATCTTTAATTCGGACATTGATAGATGACTCCCTCTAGTTAAAGAAATGATAAATCACCAAATAAATTCCCTATAAAACACCTTATTTAAAAAAGTTAGGCTGTTTGGTAAAAGTTTGAATGTCACATGACCCGCTTTTAGCCAATAGCTAGAATACAAATCTTATGGCCCAGGACAGCCTTTCTCAACCTTTTTCGCCAGAAGAACCCTTGTAGGACAAATACTTTTTCCAGGCTTACCCTTTGGGTCCTATTTTTGGCCCATTTGTATTGGCATTTTTGGTGATTTCCTAGTTTTGGACATCAGTGTGTACATATTGAGCGTAGTTTAGCCACCTCTTTCCCTGCTTCCATCCATCCCCTATGGTGCAGTCATTCTTAATTTTGAGAGAACATACCAAAATGTATGTTAGATGATTTACTGGGCTGGGATTTCTGGAACAAAATTACTACTTTTGCCTGGGATAGTCTCCAGTCAATGTTATTGTTACATCCCTATGTTAGCACCTAGCTCCTGAAGAAGCAAAACTTGCAAAACATGTTGAGCTGTACAGTATATAAAACTGTGGTGGATCCCCCAACCATCTTTGACTCTTAGGCTGGGCTCACACATGTCTGGAGTCCGGTGCGTTTCTGTTCACTGGTTTGGGTGCAATTCAGATGGAAATTACTCTATCAGTGTCCACTATCAAGTAGATATAGGAGGAGTCCTTTGTAGTGCATTAGCACATCTTTCCCAGCAAGGAGTGTTGTCTCCAAGGGTTAGAGAGGTTGGATTCACCCCTTTTTTATGGATAGTGTAGGACCCACTGTTAATGGGGTACTTTGACGCAGTGGTGGGCTTGAGCACGATATGGCCATATGGTGGGACTAAATCCCCATTTTTATTTATGGATTGTCTCCAAATTTTGATAGTCATTTCTTTTGCATGTGTGCGCTATTCTTTTTTAATATAGATGGAAATTTTTGCCTGAATTGACACCTGAACTGGACCCAAAAACGCATAGGACCCTTTTCAAAATTGCACTGCAGCCACCCCAGACATGTGTGAACAGGCTCTATTGAGAGCCAGTCACATTCACATGGTATGCGAATTGGATGCAGTTAAAAATGCATCCAATTCGCAAATATGGGAACCCAGCCTTAGTCTGTAATTCAATAACACTTGTATATACACTATATTACCAAAAGTATTGGGACGCCTGCCTTTACACGTACATGAACTTTAATGGCATTCCAGTCTTAGTCTGTAGGGCTCAATATTGAGTTGGTCCACCCTTTGCAGCTATACAGCTTCAACTCTTCCGGGAAGGCCTTCTCGTCCATATCAGTGTCTGACCTCACAAATGCACTTCTGGAAGAATGGTCAAACATACCCATAGACACACTCCTAAACCTTGTGGACGGCCTTCCAAGAAGAGTTGACTGTTATAGCTGCAAAGGGTGGCCAACTTAATATTGAACCCTACAGACTAAGACTGGGATGCCATTAAGTTCATGTGTGTGTAAAGGCAGGCGTCCCAATACTTTTGGTACTATAGTGTATTTCAGTGTAACACATTCTACAGTTTGGTCCACCATCTCCTTAGAAATTTGGTGCACAATGCTACTTCGTTTTAAACTTGTTGATGCTTTTAACCTTCTAATGTGCATTAATACGTTTTGTATTTTATTTGTATCTTATTTGGTGTGGTACATAGTGCCTACAAAGTCTATAAACTGCAGTTCATCTTCTGTGATTATTCATTTAGAGTCTTTGTGGACATGACACTGCTGAGGTTGACAGGTGCCCATTGTGCCTCCCAAATGGCCCCCTGTCCTCTTTGTTTCTAAATGTTCACATGTCAGAGTACCCACTCCCTGAGGGTCGATGGGAAAAATGTCCCTTCAGTTGTGGTTTGAATTCAGCCACAACTCAGGAAACTCCTATAAACCTGTAGAGAAACCCTAGGGTTCTACGAAACCCTAGTTAGGAATGGCTGACCCAGGTGTATAGTAGGGATGATGGAACGGTTCGGGTCGACCATCGGTTCGACCCAAACATTGGCTGTTCGAGGTTTGGCCGAATTTAGAACTTTTTGCTTAAAAAGTTCGGAATTCGGCAACCAGAACCGACCAAAATGCAATGGGCCAGGAAATGGGCTTTAAAAGCCTGTGATTGGACCAGAACCATTAGTAAAAGCCAATTGAGTGGGCAGGAGAATGCTAGGAATGTGTTTGGAGTGACTAGGGGGTCCCTAGGCCAATCATTAGTGAATACCCCCCCCCCCAGTATATAAGATAGCCCCTGCCAAATTCCTAGCATTGTAATACAGGGACATGGAAGAGAGTGGAAGCAGTTCTGTTAATTTTACTTTAAAAGTGTCATTTAGCATTTATTAGTGTGAGGAAAGGGATATCTAGTGTAGTTAGAGTGCTCTTTAGTTAGATGCAAAAATTTAGTTTCTGTAGGGAAAGTGTTAGGTGCCAGGGTGACCGTAGTGTAGTGTAGGGTGAACTGACACTGACTGCTATGGCAGGGTGACCAAACCCTTCCTTATCAGGGTGACTGCTATAGAGAAAATATTGTTTCTCTCAAGTCACATTCGGTGCACTAATATGTACAAACAGAATAAAATAGAGATTATTGCGCTAACTTAAAAAATGTAAGCAGCTGACATCAATCACTGAACTAAGGAGGGTGATAAATCAATAAATACAAAAATATGTGCAGCGCTAGAAGAAAAAAATTCCCAACAAAATAAATTGTCCAATCGCAGGAAACATTCCACAAGTAACGTAAACAATTGATGGTGAGAAAAAGTCCAATATATAATGGTGCAAATCATATATAAGTGCAGCAAATCCCGTCACCAGTGAAGGTAGAAATATATTGCGCTCACCAGATGGATGGGACCCCAAAACACCATATAGTGTAGGAGTCAAACAGGCTTAAAAATGATGGAGTGTCCCCACAGATTTTTCACCGATTCCAACGGCAACCATGCAAATCTCCGGTAGATGGAATAGTTCAGAGATTCCCCTTCCACATGGTGGGTGGTAAAACCGAAAAAAATGGAGGGACATATAGCGTAATATTGCTAAAATCAATTTAATAACAATAAAGCTGATACACTTACAGACATCCGTGAAAGACAGGCATATAAGATGTAAAACAGCTGGGCTGACCAAGTCCTCTTTACATGTTTCGGCATAAATGCCTTTTTCAAAAGATAAAGTCAGCAGGTAGCCAGTGTTCATATATATATAGAGGTAGAATTAATTGGGTACACCTGTAGGAAGTAGGCGGTGGACTGCATGGAAACCGGAAGTAAAACCGGCGTGTGTTCCAAGCCTCACTATGGTATAGCGCCAAAAATGAAGTCTATTAAATCATAAGGGGAAACAGGAAGTGATGAAATGCCTGGAGGGGATGGCATTAGCCATCGTACATCCCAAGCCTCTTTATGAATTGTAAGACAGGAAGTGCTGACATCACATCCGGGAATAGGCGGAAGTGATGTCAGCGTCAAAACATCGAGGGGGGACGGCCTTTAACCATCATCAACCCCAAGCCTCCATCTGAAGTGTAAGACCGGATATGCCGACATCACATCCGGGATTGGGCGGAAGTGATGTCAGCACGGCAAGGCGGACCGCTTTACCGGAAGTTGGAGCATATCAATGCACCAGGTCAACAAAACAGAAATGGAGACAGCTCAGATTGGCCGATTCAGCGAGTAGTGAATATCGCCAATAAGAGAACAAAAAACGGGGGAGAATAAAAAGATGACGTTATAGTTAAACAGCGCCAACAAAAAAGGGGAGAGGAAAAAATCGGTTTAGTTATCTAAACCATAATATATCAACATAGTGGGCTCATTTATTGAGAAACCAGTATATTGAAAAAAACAAAAATGTCAATTGTCCACAGTTGAAGGGACATAATAACAAATTTTGTCTATATACAGTCCATAGTCTATCTCCATATTAGGTGACCCTTAATACAGGATATCTATAACAAAAAATATTTTTATTACATAACTACATGATGTATACAGCCAAAAGACAAATATAATAAAAATATTTTAAAAAATATCGTGAATAAAAATAATAAAATCACATAAAAGAACGAATGAGGATAAAGGGAACATATAAGGCTAAAAATAGCCAGAAAGGCAGATGGGAATGGGATATTTAGTACGCTAAGCTGTGTTTATAAAGGCGTTTATATCCCACTCTATATTCAACCCAAAAGGATGGTAGGACTTCAAAGTATAGATCCAGTATGTCTCTCTCCTAGAGACACCACAAATTTTTGAGCCACCCCTCCAGGGAGGTACATACTGGTCTATGACCTGAAATAAAGTGCCAGTGGGATCTTTATGGTGATAAAGAAGGTAATGTTTACCTACAGTATGCTTATCCTTGCCTGTGAGAATGCTCGTAATATGTTCATTAACACGCACATTAAAGGACCTTATAGTGCGTCCCACGTACTGCTTTTTACAGGGGCACGTTAACAAATAAACAATATGAGTAGTTATGCAAGTGGCGAAAAATTTGATATGGTGAAGACTCCCTGTGACAGAAGATTGAAAGGATGTAAATTTCCTTCTTTTATCACAATTATATTCGCACACTCTGCACTTCCGGCAGGGATAAAAACCAATAAGATCAGCAAAAAATTTTTTTGGTTTAATTGGTTCATCCGGTACATTGGGAGCTAATTGTCCTCTTAATGCAGGTGCACCTCTGAAAGTGACCGAGGGTCGTACAGGTAAAACGGTACCCAAAATGGGGTCATTTCTAAGTACATCCCAATGTTTGGATATAATTCTCTTGATGGAATTATGCTGAATAGAAAAATTGGTAAAAAAGGACCATTTAGCAAAATCAGACTGGTTTTTTGTTTTATTTCTATTTTTAGACCCAGAAAGTAATTGTGCTCTATCAATCTGGGTTACTTCCCTTATAGTGGACTCAAGAGCATCAGAATTATAACCCTTAACTAAGAACCTATCCTTTAGCAGCTGGGCTTGTTGGAGGAATTCATGTTCATGAGTACAATTCCTCCTAAGTCTGATGAATTGACTCTTGGGTATTCCACCCAACCAAGCCTTGTGATGACAGCTGTCAACAGGCAGGTACGAGTTACGGTCTGTGTCCTTGTGTTCTCTTATTGGCGATATTCACTACTCGCTGAATCGGCCAATCTGAGCTGTCTCCATTTCTGTTTTGTTGACCTGGTGCATTGATATGCTCCAACTTCCGGTAAAGCGGTCCGCCTTGCCGTGCTGACATCACTTCCGCCCAATCCCGGATGTGATGTCGGCATATCCGGTCTTACACTTCAGATGGAGGCTTGGGGTTGATGATGGTTAAAGGCCGTCCCCCCTCGATGTTTTGACGCTGACATCACTTCCGCCTATTCCCGGATGTGATGTCAGCACTTCCTGTCTTACAATTCATAAAGAGGCTTGGGATGTACGATGGCTAATGCCATCCCCTCCAGGCATTTCATCACTTCCTGTTTCCCCTTATGATTTAATAGACTTCATTTTTGGCGCTATACCATAGTGAGGCTTGGAACACACGCCGGTTTTACTTCCGGTTTCCATGCAGTCCACCGCCTACTTCCTACAGGTGTACCCAATTAATTCTACCTCTATATATATATGAACACTGGCTACCTGCTGACTTTATCTTTTGAAAAAGGCATTTATGCCGAAACATGTAAAGAGGACTTGGTCAGCCCAGCTGTTTTACATCTTATATGCCTGTCTTTCACGGATGTCTGTAAGTGTATCAGCTTTATTGTTATTAAATTGATTTTAGCAATATTACGCTATATGTCCCTCCATTTTTTTCGGTTTTACCACCCACCATGTGGAAGGGGAATCTCTGAACTATTCCATCTACCGGAGATTTGCATGGTTGCCGTTGGAATCGGTGAAAAATCTGTGGGGACACTCCATCATTTTTAAGCCTGTTTGACTCCTACACTATATGGTGTTTTGGGGTCCCATCCATCTGGTGAGCGCAATATATTTCTACCTTCACTGGTGACGGGATTTGCTGCACTTATATATGATTTGCACCATTATATATTGGACTTTTTCTCACCATCAATTGTTTACGTTACTTGTGGAATGTTTCCTGCGATTGGACAATTTATTTTGTTGGGAATTTTTTTCTTCTAGCGCTGCACATATTTTTGTATTTATTGGTGCACTAATATGGCTTCTCGCCGGTCAGCCTGCTTTTTGGCTGCAGGCGTGTATAGGGATTTTTTGAGGACATGTTTGGAGTCAGGCATGACATCTGAACATCTGTATAGGCGGTATATATACACACCCATGTATGTATATATACACCTGCACATATATAGGTGTGAAAGGAGCAGAAAACACTACTTGCGCTAATGAAATAATTAACACCAATATAGTTACGCTCCTATCACACCTATATATGTGTATGTGTAAAATACATATAAGTGTGTGTGTATATATACCTCTATACAGAAGTTCAGATGTTTTGCCTGCCTCCAAAGAACCCAAAAAAGAACGCTCAGGTGTGTTGTTGCAGGCCTTTTTTGGGGTTTTTGGAGGCAGGCAAAACATCTGAACTTGTGTATAGTGGTATATATACACACATACATATATATGTATTTTACACTTACACATATATAGGTGTGAAAGGAGCGGAGCGACATTAGTGTTAATTATTTCATTAGCACAAGCATATATTTCTGCTACTATCACACCTATATATGTCTAGATGTATATATATATACATATAAGTATGTGTGTATATATACCCGTATACACAAGTTAAGATGTTTTGCCTGCCTCCAAAGAACCCAAAAAAATGCCCAAAAAAACGCTAGCGCCAAAAAAAAAAAAAAAACGCCCAGGTGTGTTGTTGCAGGCATTTTTTGGGGGTTTTTGGAGGCAGGCAAAACATCTGAACTTGTGTATAGTGGTATATATACACACATACTTATATGTATTTTACACTTACACATATATAGGTGTTGTAGGAGCGGAGCCATATTAGTGTTAATTATTTAATTAGCGCAAGCATATATTTCTGCTACTATCACACCTATATATGTCTAGGTGTAAATATACATATAAGTATGTGTGTATATATACCCGTATACACAAGTTCAGATGTTTTGCCTGCCTCAAAAGACCCCATAAAATGCCCAAAAAAATGCCTGCTACTAAACCGGCAAGGTGTGAAAATAGTGAAGCCATATCCCTGTTCTATAAGTGACATAATACAAACAATCTTTTTTTTATGGTTCTGGACATGCTACAGAGCTGATACTTCACAGGTACACTTTTTATACCCACCAGATACTAAATCCAAAGAATTTTTTTTTTTTTTTTCAAGAATTGGCTCTCTATCAAAAATGACAATTTTTAAGAACTTTTTTTTGTGTGATTAATAGTCCCTGGGGTATGACCCAGAACTCTAGGCACTTTTTAGGGACATTTATTGGGTTTTAGGGCTTCAAAACGGTGTTTTTTGATTACCGAAGTTCGGGTCCCATTGATTTCAATAGGGTTCTGAAATCCGGGCCGAACTTTCGGGAAGTTCGGATGTTTTGGCCGAACCGAACTTTTGAAAAGTTTGATCATCCCTAGTGTATAGGTATCCAGAGCACCCCAGATAGTGTTTGGGTCACCTCTGCCCAGTCGTGGACCAGTTTGGGATACTGCCACAA
Organism: Pelophylax lessonae; assembly: GCF_965119305.1. Classification (NCBI taxonomy): domain Eukaryota; kingdom Metazoa; phylum Chordata; class Amphibia; order Anura; family Ranidae; genus Pelophylax; species Pelophylax lessonae. Next base: position 13,013,160 of record NC_138774.1, read on the forward strand.
CAAGTGAACAAGAGTTACACGATTGCTTTTATCATAAGGTGAAGAATCAATCAGCCACAACTCAGGGCACCCCTAGCAAACTCTGGAGGAACCTTAGGGTTCTACGAAAACATGGTTAAGAATGGCTGATCTAGGGGGATGGGTATCTGGAGCACCACAGATAGAGTTTGGGTCACCCCCGTCTAGTAGCTGACCAGTTTGGGAGAGCACCAAAACAAGTGAACAAGATTTCTTGGAATGCATTCATTATCAAATGAAAGGTTAATCAGCCACAACTCGAGGAACACCTAGCCACCTCCCGAAGAACCCTAAGGTTCCACAAAACCCTGGTTAAGAATGGCTGATCTCTGGTGATAGGTGTTCAGAGCACCTCAGATAAAGTATGGATCACCTCCGCCAGGGAGAAGACGCGTTTGGGACAGCACCAAAAACAGTGAACAAGAGTTCCCAGAATTCATGCATCATCAAATAAAAGGTCAATCAGCCACAACTCGGGAAACCCTTAGCAACCTTTGGAGGAACCCTAGGGTTCCACGAAACCCTTGTTAAGAATGGCTGATCTAGGGTGATAGGTATTTCAGAGCATCACAGATAAAGTTTGGGTCACCTCTGCCCAGGAGAAGACCAGTTTGGGACACCACCATAATAAGTGGACATGAGTTCCCGAAACAATTTCGTTTTTAATTTAGTTACCCCAAATGACCCACAAAAAGGCTTCAATTTAACCACTTGATGACCGCCGCAAATACATATACTGCGGCGGTCAGCCCCTCACAGGCAAACTGACGTATGGGTACGTCACTAGCCTGTGAGGCTCTGGGGAGCAAGCGAACGCGGTCACGGACCCCCCCGCGCATGTGACCGGCGGACCCGATGTCCGCCGGTCACTCGGCGATCGTCGGTGGAGAGGGAGAACGGCAGGCGGCTAGTGTAAACAACCCACCTGTCTCTCTCCCCTGTGTAGAAACAATGATCATACAGTTCTACTATGTAGGACAGTTGATCATTGTTCCTACAGCTCAAGCCACAGCCAATCACAGTTAGAATCACGCCCCTAGGGACACACACAGCCCCTCCCTCTCAAATAAAGTTAACCCCTTCACTGCCAGTGTAATTTTACAGTAACAGTTCATATGTATAGCACTGATTACTGTAGAAATGTCACTGGTAACCCCAAAAGTGTCAAAAATGTCAGTCAAGGGTCTGATCTGTCCGCCGCAATGTCGAAGTACCGCAAAAAAAATCGCAGTTCGCCGCCATTACGCGTTAAAAAAAAAACAACAAAAATGACAAAAATCTTTCCCTTTGTTAGTAAACGCGATAACTTTTGCGCAAACCAATCAAAATACGCTTATTGCGGTTTTTTTTACTAAACATATGTAGCATAAAACAAATTGGCTGAAAATGTTAAAAAATTTTGATTTTTAAATTTTTTTTGTGGGGAATTTCATATAAAAAAATTTGAAAAATATTGTTATTTTTGCAAAATTGACGCTCTTTTTTTGTTTATAGCGCATGATCAAAAAATTGCACAGGTGATCAAATACCACCAAAAGAAAGCTCTGTTTGTGGGAAAAAAAGGACGTCAAATTTGTTTAGGTACAGCGTCGCACGACCGCGCAATTGTCCGTTAAAGTCACGCAGTGCCGAATCGCAAAATACCCCCTGGTCAGGAAGGGGGTAAAATCTTCCGGGGCTTAAGTGGTTAAAACACCTTATTTAAAAATTAGGCTGTTTGGTAAAAGTTTGAACGTCACATAACCCACTTTGAGTCATTAGCACGGACAGTTCTTAATTTCCAACAGAGACTTTGCCAGAAATACACCCAGGTCAGATCTTTATTTTCCGCCAGCCATTAAATGGCATCAATATGTTACAATTAAGGTCTATAAGGCAAATGATATCTTTGCTGTTGGCCAGAGATAAATTTTCATTAACTCTTTTTAAATCTGTTAATGTATAAGAAAGCTGGCCAAGACCTGGTGTCTGAAAGCCACTCAACCATGCGGCAAATGTCATTTTTTTTGTAAGCTATATGCTGTTTAATATTCCTGTTATCAGGGTCTAATTATTGCAATAAAAGATTGAACTTTGAGTGGATGGAAGCTTTGATCAGTCATTTCGGCATGAATAATGGAAAAAAAAAAAAGTGGATTACTTTTTGCCTGCTAATTCCGAGCTCCCTGTTGAGTAAAAACCTTTAGGTAAATTGCAGGTCTTGCAGTGGCTGGGAGTTTACACATTGTGCCTGTGCTCGGGGCATGACTGCAAGCAAACCACGCTCTCCTTATTCACAGTGCAGAGCGGGGAGGCTGTGCCAGCACAATCTGTCAGAGAACTAAGTACATACCATTTATGGAATCTTTCTTTATTCTTGATATACATGAGGGTAAAAATTCAGCAAAGACATATAGATTCAATGTAAGCGGTCATCTTGTATATTGCAAAAAGAGTTTATAGGGCAAGAGTTTAAAAATTGAAATTAGTTTTAATGTATTTATTTTTTGCAATAAGAACAACTAAAATGGTATTTTACAAAAATAAACAATTCTTTTGTATGCCTTCTTTGGCCTCAGTTTTTTTCTTTTTCTTTTTCTTTTTTTTGTGGAATGCTTTCTGTCTGGCTGATTTTTCATTCTGCAATTCAAACTTGTAATCAGCTGCTACATTATCAACTGGAAATAATTTGAATTAGAGGGGTGCGTTATATAAAAAAAACAAAACAAAAAAACACAAATATATATATATATATATATATACACACACACATATACAGGGCTTTTTTTCTCAGAGAATAGGTGCAGGAACTCCCTATTTTGGACTCACCCCTTGTCTCCGCCCCTACCTACCTCCATGAACTGTTCCTTGGTTCCACCCACTACCCACCTCCCAGTACCATTCTGAAAATACAGAACAAAGTAACATTTGTGGTACTACGTAATTTGTATGGAATTTGTTAATGATAAGCAGTAAAATAGATCCCATGCAACCAACAACAATAGATCCCCCAGCAACAATAGATCCAGACAGAAACAATGGGCCCTCAGCAGCAACAACATATCTCCCAGCAGCCAGCATCAATAGACTGCTGCCTAAACAGTAGATCCTTCCCAGCAACAACTGACCCCTCAGCAACATAAGACCCACCCCAGCAACAATATACCCCCCTGAAAAACGAGATCTCTTCCAGAGACAATAGATCCCCCAACAGCCACACTAGATATTCCCAGCAGCAATAAATCCTCCTGCAGGAATAGATCCACTCCAGCAACAATAGACCCCCCCCCCCTGCAAAACGAGATCTCTTCCAGAGACAATAGGTCCCCCAGCAGCCACATTAGATCTCCCCAGCAGCATTAAATCCTCCTGCAGGAATAGATCCCCTCCAGCAACAATAGGTTCCGCAGCAGCCAGCATCAATAGATCAGTGTAGCACAACCCAGCACTCCTTGCCATTACATACATTCAGTGCTAGAGGTGCCGGAACTGCGTTCCCCCGCGTTCCCGCTGAAAAAAAGCCCTGCACACACATATATATATATATATACAGTGGTGATCGAAAGTTTGGGCACCCCAGGTAAAAAATTGTATCAATGTGCATAAAGAGGCCAAGGAAAGATGGAAAAATCTCCAAAAGGGATCAAATTACAGATTAGACATTCTTGTAATATGTCAACAAAAGTTAGATTTTATTTCCATCATTTACACTTTCAAAATAACAGAAAATAAAAAAATGATGTCTGCAAAAGTTTGGGCACCCTGCAGAGTTAACATCTTGTACTGCCCCCTTTGGCAAGTATCACAGCTTGTAAATGCTTTTTGTAGCCAGCCAAGAGTCTTTCAATTCTTGTTTGAGGTATCTTTGCCCATTCTTCCTTACAAAAGTCTTCCAGTTCTTTGAGATTTCTGGGCTGTCTGTCACGCACTGCTCTTTTAAGGTCAATCCATAGATTTTCAATTATGTTGAGGTCAGGAGATTGTGAAGGCCATGGCAAAACCTTCAGTTTACGCCTCTTGATGTAATCCCCCGTGGATTTCGAGGTGTGTTTAGGATCATTATCCATTTGTAGAAGCCATCTTCTCTTTAACTTCAGCTTTTTCACAGATGGCATCAAGTTACCATCCAAAATTTGCTGAAATTTTATTGAATCCATTTTTCCTTCTACTCGTGAGATGTTCCCTGTGCCACTGGCTGCAATACAACCCCAAAGCATGATTGATCCACCGCCATGCTTAACAGTTGGACAGAGGTTCTTTTCATTAAATTCTGTGACCCTTCTTCTCCAAACGTACCTTTGCTCATTCCGGCCAAAAAGTTCAATTTTGACCTCATCGGTCCACAGAACTTAATTCCAAAATGCATCAGGCTTGTCTATATGTCCATTTGCAAAGTTCAAACGCTGATTTTTGTGGTGAGGACATAGACGAGGTTTTCTTCTGATGACTCTTCCATGAAGACCATATTTGTACAAGTATCTCTTTATAGTGGAATAGTGTACCACAACTCCAGTGTCTGCCAGATCTTTCTGGAGGGATCACGCAGTCAAACGTGGGTTTTGAATTGTTTTTCTCACAATCCTGCGAGCCGTTCTGTCTGATATTTTTCTTGGTCTTCCAGATCTTGCTTTAACTTCCACAGTTCCTGATGACTGCCATTTCTTAATTACATTCCGAACAGAGGATATTTACATCTGAAAACTCTTTGCTATCTTCTTATAGCCTTCTCCAGCTTTGTGAGCGTCAACTATTTTCAGTTTCAGTTTTCTAGACAACTGCTTAGAAGATCCCATGGTGCTGATTGTTGGGGCAAGGTCAGATGAGTCTGGGCATTTAAAACCTTTGAGATTGACATCACCTGGTCTTCCCAGACGATGATTGAGAACAATCCATGACACTGGCAGGTCTCAGCCTTGCAAAGGGGGCAGTGCATGCTATTAATTCTGCAGGGTGCCCAAACTTTTGCAGACACCATTTTTTTGTTTTCTGTAATTTTGAAAGTGTCAGTGATGGAAATAAAATCTAACTTTTGTTGACATATTATAAGAATGTCTAATCTGTAATTTGATGCCTTTTGGAGATTTTTTCATCTTTCCTTGGCTTCTTTATGCACATTAATACAAATTTTTACCTGGGGTGCCCAAACTTTCGATCACCACTGTATATATATATATCTATATATCTATATATATATATATATATATATATAAAAATTTTCAGTGCTGGAAAATAATGGTGGCCACACAAAATATTGACATTTGGGCCCTATTTTGACATTGTCACTTAGGGGTGTACTCACTTTTGCTGCCAGCGGTTTAGACATTAATGGCTGTGTGTTGAGTAATTTTGAGGGGACAGCAAATTTACACTGTTATACAAGATGTACACTCACTACTTTACATTGTAGCAAAGTGTCACAGATAGATAGAATAACACATTTACAAAAATGTGAGGGGTGTATTCACTTTTGCTAGATCTATAGATATATATAGACACACACACACACTATATTACCAAAAGTATTGGGACGCCTGCCTTTACACGCACATGAACTTTAATGGCATCCCAGTCTTAGTCCGTAGGGTTCAATATTGAGTTGGCCCACCCTTTGCAGCTATAACAGCTTCAACTCTTCTGGGAAAGCTGTCCACAAGGTTTAGGAGTGTGTCTATGGGAATGTTTCACCATTCTTCCAGAAGCGCATTTGTGAGGTCAGGCACTAATGCTGGATGAGAAGGTCTGGCTCGCAGTCTCCGCTCAAATTCATCCCAAAGGTGTTCTATGGGGTTGAGGTCAGGACTCTGTGCAGGCCAGTCAAGTTCCCCCCCCCCCCCCAAACTCGCTCATCCATGTCTTTATGGACCTTGCTTTGTGCACTGGTCCAAATCATTTGGGGGAGGGGGGATTATGGTGTGGGGTTGTTTTTCAGGGGTTGGGCTTGGCCCCTTAGTTCCAGTGAAGGGAACTCTTAAGTCATCAACATACCGAGACATTTTGGGCATTTGCATGCTCCCAACTTTGTGGGAAGAGTTTGGGGATGGCCCCTTCCTGTTCCAACATGACTGCGCACCAGTGCCCAAAGCAAGGTCCATAAAGACATGGATGGGCGAGTTATATCCATCACCCCTGAAGAAAGAGAAAAACTCTGAAACGCATCGGTCGTCTTTGTAGGGTTTTACTTGCACCTCTGTAACTAACCACCATGCCACTATGTTGAGGTGGCTTGGCTTTCTCTGGTTCCAAGCATTTGTCCTTTTGCATCAGTTTGTAGTTTTAACACCAATGTTCAATACAAATTTAGTACTTTTGATACTTTTATATATAATCTCTTTTTTCAATTGTTTGTTTACTTTTACTCAATTAAATACATTTTTCTAGGCCCATAAAGTCCCACTTAGAGGCCGCCCCTGTCCTTTCCAGAGCAAATAAGGGGGCAAATCTCCGCAGCGGGGCACAGATTGCAATAAGAACCTGCATAGATGCACAAAGTGGTTCCAACCGTCAGCCTCTATGTCACAGGTGTGACCTTGCAGAGCTGTAGAGACGTAGTGTCAGGTGGGTTGAACCACAAAATCCAACGGGGGAGGGGGGGGGACAGGTGCGCTGGCATCCGTAATACCCAGAACTTTTAGGCGCCGAAGACTGTTCAACAGCTGTAGGTCTACAAGTGAATGTAGATGCTCAAGCAGCTAGATAGGTAACTATTATTGCTGTACTCAGGGCTCTTTTTCTCAGAGAATAGGTGCAGGAACTGCCCCCCTTTTTAAGTCATCGCTTGTCTCCATCCGCTACCCACCTCCAAGTACCGTTCCTTGGTTTCACCCCCTACCCAACTTCCAGTACCGCTGCTTTAAGAGAATACAGAACCATGCATTGTGGTGTTAAGTAATTTGTATGCAATTGAATGCAATGATAAAAAAAAGCACAATAGACCCCATACCGGCCACACTAGATCCCCCCAGCAAAAACAGATCCACCCAGCAACAATAGACCCCCCCTCCCACAAACAATAGACACCACCCAGCAACAATAGGTTGCCCCCCAGCAATAATATACCCCCCAGCAACAATATATCCCCCTAGCAACAAAAGACCCCTCCCCAGCAACAATAGATCCCACCAGCAATAATAGAACCCTGGTACAAAACACCACTTTAGCTACAATAGATCCACCCAAGCAGCAACAATGGATCTTTCAGCAGTGAGCAACAATAATCCTCTCCCTTAAGGGCTCTTTCACACGGGCGGTCCGATCAGATCCACCTGTCAGTTTTTTAGGCGGATCTGATCGGATCCTCCATGCAGCTCTATGGGGCAGCGGATGTCAGCGGAGACACCTCCGCTGACACCTGCTGCCATCCGCATCCGATCCTGTGCGTGAAATCTGGACGGATGGAAACCCTATTTTTCCATCCGTTCAGTAATCGGATCGGATCGGATCTGATGAGAGCGGACAAGCGGTCCGCTCTCATCCGATCCCCCATAGAGGGCAGCGGGGGCTGAGACACCTCCCTCTCCGCTATGCAAGCGGAGACGGAGCTGTCATCCGCCCGGCTCAGCGGGGATCGCGGATCGATCCCTGCTGAGCAACACGGATCCGCCGACGGAGCGGACCGTGTGAAAGAGCCCTAACTGTAGATCATTACCAGCAACAATTGATCCCCCGGCAACATAAGACGCCCTAAGCAACAATAGACCCCCGTGCAAAAACAGATCCCCGTCAATTACAATAGATCCTCCAGAAGTCAGCATCATAGACCCTCCAGCATCCCTTACCATTACATACATTCAGTGCTGGAGGTGCCGGAACTGCGTTCCCCCGCGTTCCTGCTGAAAAAAAGCCCTGCCTGTACTACATCAGCAACAAAAAAACGGTGTCCAACACTGAAGCCTGCACTAAACTAGCAGAACTTAATACAACAGATGAGGTTGAGCTAATGTGGGCTTTATCGGTTCTACAATTTGCATTGTTTTTAAAAATCACAAAATAGTAGGGCACTGGAATATTTTTTTGGTTTGTGTGATTTTTTTTTTTTGCATAGGGGACAGGTTCTCTTCACTGGTGCTCCAGTTATGATAATACCTAAATGTCAGGTGAGGGGGATTCGATTTGTGAACCATCTACTGAAATTGTGCCCAGATGAAGATGATTATAATGTGTCCTAGTCCACATCTCTGAAATACATTATTTTCCAAATTGTCTGCATTAGGCAATTACTTCGATCGCAGCTGATGCCATGTCATTTTCTTCCCCTCTTCGCAGGTCCAGCGCCGTGTCACATTTCACCTCCCGGACGGCTCCCAGGAAAGTTGCAGCGACAGCGGATTAGGAGACCAGGAACCCAGTGGCAGCTCCAATGCTTCACAGCCCTTGCCCCTTGGCTTTGGGCAGGAGGAATACTACGAGCAAACTTCAGCCAACAGCCGGACAGAGGGAGATGGGAACTCCGACCCAGAGTCTAGTAAGCTCCTTTACATTTATCTTTTTTTTTTTTTAAGATTCTCTAAGGTTGTAAAGTTTTCAGATTGCTTAAAATTTTTAACCAATTGCTTAACTACATCAAGAGGGTAGACAAAGGTAGGCTGTTGCATTTTAGTTTTGTACAAAGATGATTTGCATCACCAGTTAAAGGTCAGCTTTTCCCATGATGGACCCACCAGCTGATTATACTCACCAGCCTTTGGAGTTTCGTTTTCCACCAGTAGCGAGCAGAAAGAGCCCCGTGCAAGTTCCATGATAGGAATTGGAGCTTAAACAGAGCTGAAGACCTTCTCTTCACTCCCGTAAGATAGTGTTGGGTGCCTGAGGGGTCAATCACCAAAAACCATCCTGTCAAATGGAAAGAGTGGGAGATGCTCAAATGCTCTGTTTTACTGAAAGTATCAGGAGTTTTTTCTATTTATTCCCCACATTTAAACAGAGTGGCAGGGGAAGGAAACAGAAATATAAACTTCTTCCTGGCTGCTATTAAAGTGAACCTGTCATTTTGCTTGCTTTGGTTGTTTTTGATGTCTAACTTTAAATGATTAAGGAGGTTTTCCATTTTGCACACCTGCACTGCTCCTGCAAGGTAATTGACAGCAATGTTCTGTTTGGGATCCTGACTTTTCAGCTAGCTTGCCTTCGGGGGAGTGCCTGGTGTGGTCCCCCCTCCACACCAAGTATGAAGGGAAGTAATATTCCATTTGAAGGATTCTTGTGGCTGACAATGATTGTCAGCCATCCCCTGGATGAGCTTCATGGTCTTCTATTGACCTTGACCCTCCTCTTCCCTGTCACGGGGGGGGGGGGGGTTCTTCCCTCACTGTAGGTATCTTCTACTGGCAGGGCCGTCTTTAATATTGATTGGACCCTGGGCAAACATTTTCTTGGGCCCTTCTGAATCCACTTATCAACTATGTGAGGGCTCAAGGGGCAGCTGCTTTGGGCCCTACAACATTGACTGGGCCTGGGGCAGCTGCTCCTTTTGACCTGCGTTAAAGACAGCCCTGTCTACTGGTGATGGTTGGGTATATGGCGCCTCCCATTCAGACATGCATATGCATGCATAAATTTAATTGATATTTATAAGGCGCTCCAACAGTTTCCTTATGAAGTGGGTGAAAAACCTGTCAAGCGAGTTAAAGACTAACACACCCTCATCCAGGACTGGAATGGTCAATTGTTCAGACAAGGTGAACGTAGCTCCGTTTATATATTCCCACTTTATTGGTTGTGTCTGTGGATTAGTGCTTGTATACTGTGTAAAATTGTTTTAACTCCATAAAAATATGGGGCTGACTGGACCACCCACAGCTCAAACTTCAGCCGAAATTCAAGCCATGTATGGCTACATTAAGAGTCTCCATATTAGATCTTTTCTGACAATTGGCTATGGTTGAGACATCCATGGCTTTCCAACTCAACAGGTATTTTCTTGGTAATTCTTTATTCTACTGGTGATGGTTGGGTATATGGCGCCTCCCATCCAGACATCCATATGCATGCATAGATCTACTTCAGCCGAAATTCAGCCGAAATTCAAGCCATGTATGGCTAGATTAAGAGTCCCCATATTAGATATTTTCTGACAATAATTGGCTATGGTTGAGACATCCATGGCTTTCCAACTCAACAGGTATTATCTTGGTAATTATTTATTCTACTGGTGATGGTTGGGTATATGGCGCCTCCCATTCAGACATCAATATGCATGCATAAATCTAGCTGATATTTATAAGGCGCTCCAACAGTTTCCTTATGAAGTGGGTGAAAAACCTGTCAAGCGAGTCAAAGACTAACACACCCTCATCCAGGACTGGAATGATCAATTGTTCAGACAAGGCGAACGTAGCTCCATTTATGTATTCCCACTTTATTGGTTGTGTCTGTGGATTAGTAGTTGTATACTGTGTAAAATTGTTTTAACTCCATAAAAATATGGGACTGACAGGACCACCCACAGCTCAAACTTCAGCCCAAATTCAAGCAATGTATGGCTACATTAAGAGTCTCTCTATTAGACCTTTTCTGACAATAATTGGCTATGGTTGAGACATCCATGGCTTTCCAACTCAACAGGTATTTTCTTGGTAATCATTTATTCTACTGGTGATGGTTGGGTATATGGCGCCTCCCATTCAGACATGCATATGCATTCATAAATCTAACTGATATTTATAAGGCGCTCCAACGGTTTACTTATGAAGTGGGTGAAAAACCTGTCAAGCGAGTCATTGACTAACACCCTCATCCAGGACTGGAATGGTCAATTGTTCAGACAAGGCGAACCTAGCTCCGTTTATGTATTCCCACTTTATTGGTTGTGTCTGCGGATTAGCGCTTATATACTGTGTAAAATTGTTTTAACTCCATAAAAATATAGGGCTGGCAGGACCACCCACAGCTCAAACTTCAGCCGAAATTCAAGCCATGTATGGCTAGAGTCTCCATATTAGATATTTTCTGACAATAATTGGCTATGGTTGAGACATCCATGGCTTTCCAACCCAACAGGTATTTTCTTGGTAATTATTTATTCTACTGGTGATGGTTGGGTATATGGCGCCTCCCATTCAGACATGCATATGCATGCATAAATCTAACTGATATTTATAAGGCGCTCCAACGGTTTCCTTATGAAGTGGGTGAAAAACCTGTCAACCTGTCAAAGACTAACACACCCTCATCCAGGACTGGAATGGCCAATTGTTCAGAAAAGGGCAAAGTAGCTCCATTTATATATTCCCACTTTATTGGTTGTGTCTGTGGATTAGTAGTTGTATACTGTGTAAAATTGTTTTAACTCCATAAAAATATGGGGCTGACAGGACCACCCACAGCTCAAACTTCAGCCAAAATTCAAGCCATGTATGGCTAGATTAAGAGCCCCCATATTAGATCTTTTCTGACAATAATTGGCTATGGTTCAGACATCCATGGCTTTCCAACTCAACAGGTATTTTCTTGGTAATTATTTATTCTACTGGTGATGGTTGGGTATATGGCGCCTCCCATCCAGACATCCATATGCATGCATAGATCTACTTCAGCCAAAATTCAGCTGAAATTCAAGCCATGTATGGCTAGATTAAGAGTCTCCATATTAGATCTTTTCTGACAATAATTGGCTATGGTTGAGACATCCATGGCTTTCCAACTCAACAGGTATTTTCTTGGTAATTCTTTATTCTACTGGTGATGGTTGGGTATATGGTGCCTCCCATTCAGACATGCATATGCATGCATAAATCTAACTGATATTTATAAGGCGCTCCAATGGTTTCCTTATGAAGTGGGTGAAAAACCTGTCAAGCGAGTCATTGACTAACACACCCTCATCCAGGACTGGAATGGTCAATTGTTCGGACAAGGCGAACATAGCTCCGTTTATGTATTCCCACTTTATATGGCGCCTCCCATCCAGACATCCATATGCATGCATAGATCTACTTCAGCCGAAATTCAGCTGAAATTCAAGCCATGTATGGCTAGATTAAGAGTCTCCATATTAGATCTTTTCTGACAATAATTGGCTATGGTTGAGACATCCATGGCTTTCCAACTCAACAGGTATTTTCTTGGTAATTCTTTATTCTACTGGTGATGGTTGGGTATATGGTGCCTCCCATTCAGACATGCATATGCATGCATAAATCTAACTGATATTTATAAGGCGCTCCAATGGTTTCCTTATGAAGTGGGTGAAAAACCTGTCAAGCGAGTCATTGACTAACACACCCTCATCCAGGACTGGAATGGTCAATTGTTCGGACAAGGCGAACATAGCTCCGTTTATGTATTCCCACTTTATATGGCGCCTCCCATCCAGACATCCATATGCATGCATAGATCTACTTCAGCCGAAATTCAGCTGAAATTCAAGCCATGTATGGCTAGATTAAGAGTCTCCATATTAGATCTTTTCTGACAATAATTGGCTATGGTTGAGACATCCATGGCTTTCCAACTCAACAGGTATTTTCTTGGTAATTCTTTATTCTACTGGTGATGGTTGGGTATATGGTGCCTCCCATTCAGACATGCATATGGATGCATAAATCTAACTGATATTTATAAGGCGCTCCAATGGTTTCCTTATGAAGTGGGTGAAAAACCTGTCAAGCGAGTCATTGACTTAACACACCCTCATCCAGGACTGGAATGGTCAATTGTTCGGACAAGGCGAACATAGCTCCGTTTATGTATTCCCACTTTATTGGTTGTGCCTGTGGATTAGTAGTTGTATACTGTAAAAAATTGTTTTAACTCCATACAAGTATGGGGCTGACAGCGCCACCCACAGCTCAAACTTTAGCCGAAATTCAAGCCATGTATGGCTAGATTAAGAGTCTCCATATTAGATATTTTCTGACAATTGGCTATGGTTGAGACATCCATGGCTTTCCAACTCAACAGGTATTTTCTTGGTAATTATTTCCCTATGATAGCTTCTAATGTCCAGGTCTTGGAGATCTAGTAATCACTGCAAATAGCCATTTTTTTGGGGGATCTCCTAATTGAAGAAGTGACAGTTGGCCAAGCCCAGTTGCGTATTACCAACTTCCACCTTAAATGTGTTTGTAATGCCCCACATTCCAATTAAAGCAAAACAAAATAAAAATAAAAATATGGTTTAAATGGATTGAATAGAAAAAAGCAGTTATGGTGCAAATATATTTTAGTGTGTGTGTCATATCATAATAATTAAATGATTTGATATCCAATTTTTTTTTTTTTTTTTTTTTTGGGACAGTATGCATAGAGATATAAAAAGTAACCTTCACATAATTAGGCATTAGGAATGTACATAACTTCCAGGACATGTTCAGTTTTTTTTTTTTTTGTTTGTGGTTCAATGTTTATATTTTGGTGGCATTGTGTAGAATTTTGAATAAATAGTATATATAGAGGTATGTATGGACTTCCTTTCCTCGTTTTAAAATGTAATTTTAAGATTTCCTAGTCATAAAAAAAATCCTTTATTTTGTTATATTGTAGTAGTTGATCGTATGTCACATATATTGATGGCACTCTCAAAGTCCAGTTTATACATTTTCATGCAAAATTGAGACTTGTTGGGAATAGGCATGTGGTATCCAAATAATGGGAATAACAAATTAAATAGCAAATAAATAAATATATAAATATATGGTTCACATAAGGGGGTGACCCCCTTCTTTTCCACTGTAGCACTTTAAAACGCACAGGAAAAATTATTTTATATTAGTCACAAATACACCTTATTGTATGGTAGGATTTTGCACTGCTAGAATTGAGGTTTTTACTTTGAGATATAGCTATATGTGGTATCCAAGACTACTGCACCAATCCTTTTGTTTGCACTTAGGTATTGTGTAGAAATAAGTAAAAATTCTGCAAAGTTCTGTGCTGTGCTGTCATTGAACTTACTGGAGATGGAGTTCTTTGACAGCCCTCTGCAGGTTTGAATTTTCCATTCTTCATGATTGATGGGGAACACACCGGAGGTGGGAGCCTATGGGACTGGCCCAGAGAGTCACTGCAGTCTGCTTGACTCAAAGATAAATGAGAGAGAGGTTTGGATGGGAGGACCCTAGAGAGAGAAAGAGACAGAGAATGATTGCTAGAGAAAGTTCTAGACAGCCTGGTTCCAAGGAACATGGTGTCCATTACTCTGAACCCAACCAGAGGTGCTCATCAAAGACGTGCAAGATATGAACACACTCCTAAGACACCAATGGCAAATCTTCAAATCTAAATTGGGATAAAGATTTTTCTGTGGTGGGCAGCTGTGAAAATGGAAGAGGTTTGATTGCAAATCACGCATTATTAGTGAAACATTAGGAAGAACGTTATTTTGTTCTTACTCTGTTGTTCTTATAAGACTGTTCAACCTAAACAACCTGTTGCTTTAGGAAACTGGCATATATCCTTGAAGGTGATGTCATACTATTGATAAAATATAACATTTCCCAATAATATATATATTTGTATGGAATATATGCAATTCATATATCTTTATTGAATCAATATAATATGTAGGAACAGATATAAAGATGACTATGGACATAACTAGTCATACATATGTTTGTCTACCACCAAGGGTCTGAACTGGTCAGATATTTGCAGAATTGTCTATTGCAGTGATGGCGAACCTTGGCACCCCAGATGTTTTGGAACTACCTTTCCCATGATGCTCATGCACCCTGCAGTGTAGTTGGACCGTCATGGGAAATGTAATTTCAAAACATCTGGGGTGCCAAGGTTCGCCATCACTGGTCTATTGGGTCTCTAGAAAGACAAAGGATTTCCTGTTGATGACTTTGTTAGTATGTTGAAAGCCAAATGTTGCACATTATAATTAGGATCTCCCCTTTACCTTCAAGAGCAGGTGAGCTGGTGAGGATCTGGTAATAGGAAAGAGTTGTCTCCTTGAAGGTCATATAGCTTTGGTATGCTAAGTTGGCCAACTGATTGTCCAAAGGTCCATGTGTGATGTCAGGTTATTACACTTAACAAACATTCATTTTTTAAGACATCCTGTTTGTGAACACCAGGGAGACAACATAAATAATATTGAATAGTTTTCATATCAAAGGGGGTTTGAGTTACCATCCTCTAATTTTAATGAAAAAGATATGATTTGGCACTTTGGACCAATTGGAGATTCATCAATGATAGTGAATGAAGTAACTAAGATAAGAACGGGAGGGATGCACGGGGATCCTGAGATGGACGGACACTTGGGGGGCACTTGGAGGTCAGGCACATATAGAATGAAAGTAACTAGGATAAGAATGGAATGGGGAGACACACGGGGAACCTGACAGGGACGGACACTTGGGGGACACATGGAGTTCAGGCACATATGTAATAGAAAAAACAAGGATAAGAATGTGGGGGGGATGGACGCTTGGGGGACACTTGGAGGTCAGACACATGGAATGGAAGAAACGAGGATAAGAATGGGAGGAAGACACACACGGTGAACCTGAGAGGGATGGACACTTGAAAGACAAGTGGAGGCACGTATGGAATTGAAGTTAAACTGGCCATAGATGGTTTTAATTTGAACCATGCATGGGCGTGCAACGCTGTACCTAAACGAATTTGACGTCCTTTTTTTCCCCACAAACAGAGCTTTCTTTTGGTGGTATTTGATCACCTGTGCGATTTTTACTTTTTGCGCTATAAACAAAAAAATAGCGTAAATATGAAATTCCCCAAAAAAAAATGGAAAAATCAAAATTTTTTAACATTTTTGGCCAATTTGTTTTCTGCTACATATGTTTGGTAAAAAGAATCGCAAAAAGCGTATTTTGATTGGTTTGCACAAAAGTTATTGCGTTTACTAACTAAGGGAAAGATTTCTGTCATTTTTGGTGTTTTTTTTTTTAACGCGTAATGGCGGCGATCTGCGATTTTTTTTGCGGTACTGCGACATTGCGGCGGACAGATCAGACCCTTGACTGACATTTTTGACACGTTTGGGGTTACCAGTGACATTACTGCAGTAATCAGTGCTATACATATGCACTGTTACTGCAAAATGACACTGGCAGGGAAGGGGTTAACTTTATTGGGGAAAGAGGGGTTAAGTGTGTCCCTAGGGGCGTACTTCTAACTGTGATTGAACATGGCTACTGGTGTAGGAACAGTGATCAACGGTCCTACATAGTAGAACCGTGTGATCACTATTCATACACAGGGGAGAATGACAGGCGGCTTGTTTACATTAGCCACCTTCCTTCCTCCCTTCACGGAGGATGATCGCGAGTGACCGGCGGACATCGGGTCCGCCGGTCACATGCACGGACTTCCCAGGGAACGAGCCGGGGCGGGCTCACGCCTCCGCGGCGCGCGCTCGCCCGCTATTGGCTCACAAGCAAGTGACAGGCTAGTGACGTACCGGTACGTCACTTTGCCTGGCCGGGGCTGACCGCCGCAGTATATGTACAAGTATATGTAATGCAACCGGTTAATGTCTTCTTCACTGCAAGTGACAAGGTGAAGCAGCGGCCTTGCCGCACTCAGCCATATCTATTCGTCCCAGCAAATTGTGCATAGTTTATTCAAGTTGGAGTATCCCACTCATTCCCTTCTCCTATCCAAGTTCTCAATAAAACCACAAAAACCAAAACTCCTAGACAGTTTCCTGACTGAGCCAAAGCACTTTGAAAATGCTAAATGGTCGTGTTGTTGCTAGTGGTAACCCAGGGGAATCCATAATCAACAGCTCCCAAGGGAGTAGTGCTACAGAAGCTTTACCACATTTTCTAAGCTCTGGAGCAACTGCACTTGCAAAATGCACTGCCTATTTGCCTTTAGTAAATTAACCCAAGTGTCTGATGGTCAGCGCCTTTTTTTCTCAGAGAATAGGTGCAGGAACTCCCCCGTTCTAAGTCACTTCATGTCTCCGCCCCCTACCCACCTCCGAGCACTGACCCTTGTTTCCACCCCCCCCCCCCCCCTTACCCAGCTCCAAGTACAGCCCCTTTTGGAGAATATAGGGCCAAGTAACATTTTGTAGTATGGAATTTGGTAATGATAACAAGGAAAGTAATAAAATAGATCCCCGCAGCCAGCAGCAATAGACCCCCCATCCAGAAACAATAGACCCCCAGCAGCAACAATAGATCTCCCAGCAGCAAGCATCAATGGACTCTCCAGCAGCAAGCAGCAATTGACTCTCCAGCAGCAAGCATCAATGGACCCCTCCCTAAATAGTAGATCCCTTCCAGCAACAATTAACCCCCAGTAACAAAAGATCCTCCACCAGCAACAATAGATTAGCATACAAAAATAGATCCTCTCCAGCATCAATAGATCCCCTAGCAGCCAGCATCAGTAAACCCCTAAGCACACCTGAGAACCCTTTGCCAAGGCATACATTCAGTACTGGAGGTGCCGGAACTGCGTTCCCCCGCGTTCCCGCTGAAAAAAAACCCTGCTCATGGTGAATGTTGCTACATCATATGGGAAAACCCAGTTATACTCTTCACTTTGATCTAAAAAAAATACATACAATGTAAACATTTTAAATTGACAGTCTTTATGTTGTCTACAATGCCCATGATGTGATGGAGACACTAGGAAACAATAATATGGAAAGCACAGCACACTTAATGACTGGTGATTCCTAAAGAGAGAAAGCCATAGGTGGATGGAAGAGGTTAACCTTCCAGTATAATCATCTGTGTATACATTGGATGTAGTATGATCAGCGATGCTCTGCATCCAGTCACAGTCAGTTGTAAACATCATCATTTAAGTCCGGTTCCTGGCTCTGTACCTGATCCATCAATCACGGCGGTCCAGGAGGAATAATGAAAATTTATGGAGAGGATTAGCTAAGCAATATTCCATCATTAATACCTTTCAGAGGATTCAATCTGCAACATGCACTGTACACTTATAATAAATACCATCGCTTTACACAAATGACTCCATGGCTGCCAAGCGCGTATAATATCACTATGCAGTCGTTAAGATAAAGGGCGGTATTAATCACGGTGTCTTATTAATCTTGTGTGAGGTTAGCTGTGTTTTCTGTGGCCGTCACAATGCATTACTCGTATAATGGTTCACTGATCCAGCCCTGAATATGCAATTCAGATCCTTGAGTTGGATTGTTGCTTACTTGCTTTCAAAGCATTGTGTATCCAGATGCTTGCATTGACTTCAATTGAAGTTGTCCTGGAAAGGCTACTCCATCTAAAACTAATATATATGGCTACTGGCTGAACAAAGCTGGCTTTTTATATCTCTAGTGGCGATTTCTGTCCGCCATGAATCTCAGTTAGGTATTGAAGCCCTGGTGACTACAAAGCTTCTTTTTAGATTTGGAACAGTTGTCTCCAAACTGTGGCCCGAGTGCAAGATGCAGTCCTTTACTAGCCTTTATCTGGCCCTTGGGCCCACTTTTCCTTCCAATGATAAGAAGGACCAACAATGGGACACTTTTCTTCCACGATACCAATGATGGGGCACTTCTCCTCCAACTTATATCAATGATGGGGCACTATTCCTCCCAGTGACACCAATGATGGGACGTTATTCCTTCCACTAATACCAATGATGGGGCACTATTCCTCCCACTGATACCAATGATGTGACATTATTCCCCCCACTGATACCAATGATGGGACATTATTCTTTCCACTGATACCAATGATGGAGCGTTATTTTCTGCCACTAATACCAATGATGGGGCACTATTCCACCCACTGAAACCAATGATGGAACATTATTCCCCCCACTGATACCAATGATGGGACACTATTCCCCCCACTGATACCAATGATGGGACACTATTCCCCCCACTGATACCAATGATGGGACACTATTCCTCCCACTGATACCAATGATGGGACACTATTCCTCCCACTGATACCAATGATGGGGACTATTCCTCCCACTGATACCAATGATGGGACACTATTCCTCCCACTAATACCAATGATGGGACACTATTCCTCCCACTGATACCAATGATGGGACACTATTCCTCCACTGATACCAATGATGGGACACTATTCCTCCACTGATACCAATGATGGGACACTATTCCTCCCACTGATACCAATGATGGGGCACTATTCCTCCCACTGACACCAATGATGGGACGTTATTTTCTGCCACTAATACCAATGATGGGGCACTATTCCTTCCACTGATACCAATGATGGGATACTATTCCTCCCACTGAAAACAATGATGGGACATTATTCCTCCCACTGATACCAATGATGGGACATTATCCCTCCCACTGATACCAATGATGGGACACTATTCCTCCCACCGATGCCAGTGATGATGGGGCACTATTCCTCCCACCGATGCCAGTGATGGGACACTATTTCTCACACTGACACCAATGATGGGACACTATTCCTCCCACTGATATCAATGATGGGACACTATTCCTCCCACTGATACCAACAATGGGACACTATTTCTTCCATGGATACCAATGATGGGGTACTATTCCTCCCACTTTTACAAATGATGGGGTACTACTCCTACTATTACTTACCACCCAGCTGGAGACTATGTTTATTCTCACTGATTCTGGGCCTGGGACATTTTCTACCCCCCACTGGCCACAACCTGGCCCACCTGAAGCCTGGAGGACAGTAAACCGGTCCGTTGTTTGAAAAGTCTGGAGACTCCTGATATCAAGTAAATACAGGTGACTGACTTGAGTGATTGTAAAGGTTCTTTTTTTTTTTTTAATGCCCAACAATATACCTACCTGCTCTGGAGTGCCATGCCGGTGATCTAGGCTTCTCATCTTCTTCGTGTGCCATTTCCTACGGTGATACACATGCAGGCTCATTTCCAAGCAGGGCTTTTTATGTCTTTTATAACCATAATGAAGCGCTATAGGAATGGTTTGTAAATTATATTCGTGTAAAGTTACTATTTTTAAAATGGTGCTTTAAATTTGTTCAATGCAAAAAAAAAATAAAAAATAAAAATATGGACCTGAGCCATTGTATTTTCATACTGTACTTGACTAATTGTAAAATTTACACAGCTATTTAGCATAAAATAACTAAATACCAATTTATTCATAACTGTATTGAATTCACAGAAAAATACATTTCCTCCAGTGGATCCTCTATCAGCCAATTACAGGTGTATACAATTCATATGAATAGACCAACTGGGGTTTGAGTGAAAGCAGTATTTAAATTGTTCAAATGAAGTTCTTAATAAAAGTTAGAAGTCGATTTATAGTATTAATTTTTTTTTATTTTAATCACAATGTGGAAATAATAATTTTTTTTTTTTTTTTTTTGGGCAAAGAACAAGCTAATCTATTTTTTCAAAGTCTATTTTTGATTTTGAAAGTTATGATGGGAAGTTTGAAGAGCAGATAACAAATTTCTGAAATGTATCATCCTTATTAATGACTTTATCTGGTTTTCATAATTTTAACGTTTTTTTTCTTTCTCTATTTTTACTCTGAGTCTTTTTAGCTCTATATGAGAGCACTAATAATTAATACAGTCAGTTGAGAAACCATTAATCTTTCTCAAGCAGTACGGTTTTGATTGATCTTGTACCTTTAATCTAATTAGCTTACACAGAGGTTGGAGAATATAATGGGTGAAAACTGTACTGCACGGCTTCGAGGGAATGTCAACCTTTTTTTGATGACCCGCTGAGAATGTTATCGTGTATCACACATATAAGAAACAGCTGTATAGTCATTAACTGGATATTTGATTTAAAAGGTTGGGGAATAGGCGAACATCAAAACCAGGGGAGGTTGAAGAGTCTCAATTAAATCCAGGTTATCTGTTCGGAGAGTGATTAATGATGGAAGTGTCTATGGAGTTTGAAGGGTTCAGGATACCTTGGTTGTGTCATCAAGGAGCATTCCGATGTGCCGTAGATAAGAGATTTCTATGGATTTGGTAAACTTTTGCTATTCTTGGCCTTCATTAGAGGTTTGAGGAAAGTCCTATTTACTTGATGATCTATGATAATCTATAGAACATTTGTTTGGATCAGGAATGGTCATTTTTAGGAATATCAACCTGTTAGCGGGTGTTGGTCTGCCACACACGTGGCCACATTGAGCAGCTGGAGCACACCTAACATAGACAAGACCTTGCCCTGTAGTACTCACTCTCCATCTCTCCCTTGATGTGTGGGTGGTGGCCGGAGAACCTCTCCTGGTTGTGCCACCTTACCCCTTCACTTCCAGGGATATCCAAGTGCTGGCCCTCATCCTTCCAGGGTTGGAGAATATAATGGGTGAAAACTGTACTGCACGGTTTCGAGGGAATGTCTCCCTTTTATTGATGACCCGCTGAGAATTCTATTGTGTATCACACATATAAGAAACAGCTGTATAGTCATTAACTGGATATTTGATTTAAAAGGTTGGGGAATAGGCGAACATCAAAACCAGGGGAGGTTGAAGAGTCTCAATTAAATCCAGGTTATCTGTTCGGAGAGTGATTAATTACGAAAGTGTCTATGGAGTTTGAAGGGTTCAGGACACCTTGGTTGTGTCATCAAGGAGCATTCCGATGTGCCGTAGATAAGAGATTTCTATGGATTTGGTAAACTTTTGCTATTCTTGGCCTTCATTAGAGGTTTGAGGAAAGTCCTATTTACTTGATGATCTATGATAATCTATAGAACATTTGTTTGGATCAGGAATGGTCATTTTTAGGAATATCAACCTGTTAGCGGGTGATTGTCTGCCGCACACGTGGCCACATTGAGCAGCTGGAGCACACCTAACATAGACCAGACCTTGCCCTGTAGTACTCACTCTCCATCTCTCCCTTGATGTGTGGGTGGTGGCCGGAGAACCACTCCTGGTTGTGCCACCTTACCCCTTCACTTCCAGGGATATACAAGCGCTGGCCCTCATCCTTCCAGGGCTGGAGAATATAATGGGTGAAAACTCTACTGCACGGTTTCGAGGGAATGTCAACCTTTTTTTGATGACCCGCTGAGAATGTTATTGTGTATCACACATATAAGAAACAGCTGTATAGTCATTAACTGGATATTTGATTTAAAAGGTTGGGGAATAGGCGAACATCAAAACCAGGGGAGGTTGAAGAGTCTCAATTAAATCCAAGTTATCTGTTCGGAGAGTGATTAATTATGGAAGTGTCTATGGAGTTTGAAGGGTTCAGGACACCTTGGTTGTGTCATCAAGGAGCTTTCTATTGTGCCGTAGATGAGATTTCTATGGATTTGGTAAACTTTTGCTATTCTTGGCCTTCATGAGAGGTTTAAAGAAAGTCCTATTTACTTGATGATCTATGATAATCTATGGAACATTTGTTTGGATCAGCAATGGTCATTTTTAGGAATATCAACCTGTAAGCTGATGATGGTCTGCCGCACACGTGGCCACAGCGAGGAGCTGGAGCACACCTAACATAGACCAGACCTTGCCCTGTAGTACTCACTCTCCCTCACTATCTTGATGAATGGGTGGTGGCTGGAGAACCACTCATGGTTGCGCCTCCTCAGCTCTTCACTCCCAGGGGTATCCAAGCACTAGCCCTCATCCTTCCAGGGCTCCAGGACCTAAATAAATGAATGGAGTGGGCAAGTAGATGGCAAATGAGGTTTAACATTGTGTAGCACTGTCTGCATAGGGCTTGCTGTTTGATGACTTCTTGGGTCTCCTCTGATTACCAGCAGACAGTTACTATGGGACAGTTCGCTCATCCATCCTTACTCCCAGTTGCTCATTACTCAATAAACAGTCCAGTGGATTTGGTTTTTATATTTATTGTGGAACTTGGATGGGAGAAGGGAATAGTGGGATACTCCAACTTGAACTATTCACAGTAGATAAGGACAACTTGGCCTCACCAGGTTATTTGTGGAAGCATACACACTGCTTTAACCATACTGCCACTTGTATGGAATAATTAAGTCCTTTTGCTTTCTCTAGCAGCAGACTTGATGCAACTACATTATCTTCAGGACACTCTCTAGCATCCCCTTGACTGACACCCGTCCACTGAATCTTCTAGCAGAAAGGGGGGGGGGCCTCTCAGAACAGGCCCCTTGACACAGGTCTGTACTCACGGTAGGCAGAATCAGATCCTTTCCAGTGTCTCCCTTTCAGGCAGCTCTGCAGGATATCTGGGTTCAGCTCCTCTCTGACTCTTAAGGCCCTCAGGTTGACCACCTGAGGTCCCCCCTAGAAAGGAGAGGAAGCTGCCCCCTCCATCTCGAACCCTGCTCTCTAGCTGAAAGACCATGAGCACATGTGCCTTTGGCATTTATACAGTATCCCAGCATGCACTGAGGCACTTTCCTCTGCCAATCACCAGGGCTGTAGTAAATGCCTGCGCACTCATTTGTCAGGTTTCCTCCCACTGTCCAGTATGCCTTCCTATTGGACCAGTGTGAAACACTTCAGACAAACTGAGCTGCACCTGAGCACCATGAGAAGATCTCACTAACAGATCCTGCTTTCTGGTAGGCAGAGAGCAATATAAATTTACCTGGCAATCTCTCTGGTAAGCGGAAAAGATGCAGAAACTGTACTGTCTTATCTAGCACCTACCTAGGCGGGTGCTACAATTGAAAAATGTAAAGTAATGCACTTGGGGTTTAAAAATAAAAATGCAATTTACTCACTAGGGGGAAAAGCTCTTGAGGATTCTAGGATGGAGAAGGTTTTGGGCATCCTAGTAGATGACAAACTGAGCCATAGCATGCAATGTCAAGTTAAAGGTTTTTTTTGGGGGGATTTTAAATGAAACGTATAGAAACACACGCCTCTATCCCTATGTCTATATGCAAAAAGAGGGGTTTGGGACTTTAAATAAGGCATGTGCGGCATAACTAGAAAAATAGTCAATATTAAAAAAGACATATTTTTTTTATTCTCTTGAAAAATGAGTAGCATGACACATAACAGTTTGTACATACATGAGTATATAAATAGATCAGTAACATATTGAGATTCATATAAACACATAAAATTAAAAACATAGCACATTGCACTACATGGTGTAAGATGACTGTCCTCCATGTCATAAAAAAGCAGAATTCTATGGTATGATCTAAATAGGAAAAAATGTGTTGATCTGTCTGTAAAGGACATGAATGCATCCAGATAAGCTTGACGTGTTTCGTGGATTTCTTTACTTCCTTTAGGGGTGGATGTATCAAATATCTGCAAAAAGACATGAATATACCACTATGGTCTAATGTTCTACCCAAACATTGGGGAGAGAATGTAAATGGGAGAAAAAGATTATCCATGCCTAAAATACTTACATAGCGACTAGAGTACAAAGCATGCAATACTGCGAACTGAGGGCCGCTGGAGGTGTCTGTCCTGGGAACTGTGGTGACAGAGGCTGTGGGGGACAGAGAACCCTCAGGATGCTTAGGGGCACAGTGGGAGGTTGGGGCTCTGCAGCAAGCTAGGGGGAACTGAAGAGGTTGGGTGGTACTATGGGAGGTTGGGGGGCTGAGGGCTCTCAGGGGTCCTGGGGGCACTGTGGGAGGCTGGGGCTCTGCAGCAAGCTAGGGGGAATCTTCAAAGGATTAGGTGGTACTGTGGGAGGTGGGGGGGGGGGGGCTATGGGGGCTTTTTGCTCTCCAGAGGCCTGGGGGCACTGTGGGAGGTTGGAGGCTCTGCAGCAAGCTAGAAGGAACTGCAGGGGACTGGGTGGTACTGTGGGAGGTTGGGGGGGGGGGGGGGGCTGTGCAGGCTGTGGGCTCTCAGGAAGTGTGCGGGCACTGTGGGAGGTTGAGGGCTCTGCTGCAAGCTAGGGAAAACTTCAGGGGGCTAGGTGGTACTGTGGGAGGTTGGGGGGGGGGGCTGTGCAGGCTGCGGGCTCTCAGGAGGTTTGGGGGCACTGTGGGAGGTTGAGGGCTCTGCAGCAAGCTAGGGGGCACTTCAAGGGACTGGGTGTCACTGTGGGAGGTTTGGGGGGGCTTTGGGGGCTGAGGGCTCTCAGGATGCCTGGGGGCACTGTGGGAGGTTGAGGGTGACTATGGAATCTGGAAGGCATTGTGGAATGTTGGGGATCTGCAGCTGGCTGGTGGCCGAGAGGAGGAAGGCCGCAGACAAGCAGTGGGCCATAGCCTGATGGTCGAGAACCACTGCTCTAGAAACCTCATTCTCTGCTTGGTACTTTTCTCAGAAATCTCCACAGACCTTGTTTCCCTTAAAATAAGAGTTTAATTTGCTTGGCAAAAGAATTCCTAAGACTCTTGGTACCACAGCTGTCCCTTTTCTTTATAAAAACACTGTGACTTCTCAGGTGGTGATCATGAATGCAGCGTCTCCCACTAAGCAGTCAGTTTGTGAAAGGACAGGGTAAATCCCACATTGATTTTCTTCGGAACAGAAGCAGTCCCCCCCCCCCCCCAACAAAACTGGAATTATTCCAATGGACAACTGGTCTGCTGCTTAAATAATGGGTTCCTTCTCACCTGTACATGAGAAAATGGGCACACATCCTCCAACAGTCCATCCCCCTGAATGTTTGAGATATGATTTGGAAATCCACGTTCACCTCCTCATGATGTGTAACCCAGAGGGAAACGACCCTGAAAATACTTATGCTTTGGTATAGAACCCCTGAGATAATACATTGCCAAAACCCATCCCTCTCGGCTCTATGCTGGAGATGTGGTCTTGGGTCCCATTATCACATATTTTGGCAATGTGCTCACTTACAACCCTTCTGGAGGGATGTTGGGTCATTACTTGAACAGGTGTTTGGCCAGTCCTTCCCGTTGGACCCAATACACTGTCTACTGGGTCTCCCCTTCCCTTGCCTTAGGAAGCAGAGTGATTGCTTGATTGCATATATATTACTAGCAGCCAAACGGGCGATCCCATCGTGCTGGCTATCCACCAACCCAGCCTCCAAATCTCAACTTTTGTTGAAATTAGGAGGGTGGAGTTCTTAACCGCAAATGTTTCCAACACTTTGACTAAATGTCATAACTGCTGGGATCTATGGGACCAATCAACATATGGCGATGGCCCATTACACCCTTCGGCTTATTGACCCTTCCATCACCAACCAGTTTCCTCATACTTTAAAACCTAATGCTCAGTTTCTTGTGGGGGGGGGGGCTGAGGGCTCTCAGGAGGACTGGGGCACTGTGGGAGGTTGGGGGCTCTGCAGCAAGCTAGGGGACACTGCAAGGGGCTGGGTGGCATTGTTGGAGGTTAGAGGAGCTCTGCAGCAAGCTAGGGAGCACTTCAAGGGGCTGGGTGCCACTGTGGGAGGTTTGGTGGAGGCTTTGGGGGCCGAGGGCTCTCAGGATGGCTGGGGGCACTGTGGGAGGTTGGGGGCTCTGCAGCAAGCTAGGGGGAATTGAAGGGGGCTGAGTGGTACTGTGAGAGGTGGGGGGACTGTGGGGGCTGAGGGCTCTGAGGAGACTTTGGGACACTGCAGAAGGCTAGGGGGCACTGCAGGGGCTGGGTGGTACTATGAGAGGTTAGGGGGGCTGAGGGCTCTCAGGAGGCCTGGGAGCACTGTGGGAGGCTGGGGGCTCTGCAGCAAGCTAGGGGACACTGCAAGGAGCTGGGTGGCACTGTTGGAGGTTAGGGGAGCTCTGCTTTTGCTGAAATTAGGAGGGTGGAGTTCTTAACTGCAAATGTTTCCAACACTTTGACTAAATGTCATAACTGCTGGGATCTATGGGACCAATCAACATATGGAGATGGCCCATTATACCCTTCGGCTTATTGACCCTTCCATCACCAACCATTTTCCTCATACTTTAAAACCTAATGCTTAGTTTCTTGGGGGGGTTGAGGGCTCTCAGGAGGCCTGGGGGCACTGTGGGAGGTTGGGGGCTCTGCCGCAAGCTAGGGGACACTGCAAGGGGCTGGGTGGCACTGTTGGAGGTTAGGGGAGCTCTGCAGCAAGCTAGGGAGCACTTCAAGGGGCTGGGTGCCACTGTGGGAGGTTTGGTGGAGGCTTTGGGGGCCGAGGGCTCTCAGGATGGCTGGGGGCACTGTGGGAGGTTGGGGGCTCTGCAGCAAGCTAGGGGGAACTGAAGGGGGCTGAGTGGTACTGTGAAAGGTGGGGGGACTGTGGGGGCTGAGGGCTCTGAGGAGACTTCGGGACACTGCAGTAAGCTAGGGGGCACTGCAGGGGCTGGGTGGTACTATGAGAAGTTGTGGGGGCTGAGGGCTCTCAGGAGGCCTTGGGCACTGTGGGAGGTTGGGGGCTCTGCAGCAAGCTAGGGGACACTGCAAGGGGCTGGGTTGTACTGTTGGAGGTTAGGGGAGCTCTGCAGCAAGCTAGGGGCGCTTTAAGGGGCTGGGTGTCACTGTGGGAGGTTCGGGGGAGGCTTTGGGGGCTGAGGGCTCTCAGGATGCCTGGGGGCACCGTGGGAGGTTGGGGGCTCTGCAGCAAGCTAGGGGGAACTGAAGGGGGCTGAGTGGTACTGCGAGAGGTGGGGGACTGTGGGGGCTGAGGGCTCTGAGGAGACTTCGGGACACTGCAGTAAGCTAGGGGGCACTGCAGGAGCTGGGTGGTACTATGAGAAGTTTGGGGGGCTGAGGGCTCTCAGGAGGCCTGGGGGCACTGTGGGAGGTTGGGGGCTCTGCAGCAAGCTAGGGGACACTGCAAGGGGCTGGGTGGCACTGTTGGAGGTTAGGGGAGCTCTGCTTTTGCTGAAATTAGGAGGGTGGAGTTCTTAACTGCAAATGTTTCCAACACTTTGACTAAATATCATAACTGCTGGGATCTATGGGACCAATCAACATATGGAGATGGCCCATTACACCCTTCGGCTTATTGACCCTTCCATCACCAACCATTTTACTCATACTTTAAAACCTAATGCTCCGTTTCATGGGGGGGCTGAGGGCTCTCTGGAGACCTGGGGGCACTGTGGGAGGTTGGGGGCTCTGCAGCAAGCTAGGGAACACTGCAAGGGGCTGGGTGGCACTGTTGTAGGTTAGGGGAGCTCTGCTTTTGCTGAAATTAGGAGGGTGGAGTTCTTAACTGCAAATGTTTCCAACACTTTGACTAAATGTCATAACTGCTGGGATTTATGGGACCAATCAACATATGGAAATGGCCCGTTACACCCTTCGGCTTATTGACCCTTCCATCACCAACCATTTTCCTCATACTTTAAAACCTAATGCTCAATTTCATGGGGGGGGCTGAGGGCTCTCAGGAGGCCTGGGGGCACTGTGGGAGGTTGGGGGCTCTGCAGCAATTGTCTATGTACATGAATCCTGACATGAATCGTCTTATGTGCACTACGTACTCTGTTGTGAATGCCATATTTATTACACTTGTACTTATCTTGCACTGCTGCTTAGTATTATGATATGCGCAAACTTTTTGTATACGTTGAAGACTTAATTTTCTATGCATTTCCCTTTTTTTTATTTGTTTGTACCTTTTGATACCTATTCTTGTTGTATCACGATATTGTCACCTATCCTGTAATTTTCTACAAAAACCTTTAATAAAAATACAATTAATAAAAAAAAAAAATAAAGAATGGGTTCCTTTGTGTTGCCCTCAGATCAAACAGAGCTTCTGAACATGAAGGTGATTGTGATGAAATATACAGAGATTTTTTTTTTTTTTTTTCTTTTGCCAATCTAACTAACTAATGTAATGCATGAAATTACCATAAAAGACACAGAGCGTCATTTCCATAGCGCCTTCCATTTCCCTTGCTTAACAGTTAAAGAGCCAATAAAACATAGCTAGGTGACATAAAGAGGAATGAAAGGCAAGTGCGACGACTAAACGAGCCTTGGCAGCCATAAACCGAGCGCGTGACAGATGTTCACTGATGCGGATTCATGTCATCACTTAAACTGACATGATTCCGCCAGCACCCATGTCTTTCACTCTACAATCTTCATGAATGTTTTAAACGACATAACCTGAAGGGGAAGAGAGAAAGGCAAGACAAGAGTAGAGTCATGCTTTGTGTAGACTCTCCTCATCTCCTTCTGTGATTAACTGTCATACTCGTAATAAATAATGGCCTGGGCCAGTACGGCTGAGTAAACAAAATTGCATTCAAAACACAACGTGGGTAGCCGCGGTGCCACCGGAGGGTTGATAGCTCGAAATTGCCTAAGCAGCACCTGCTATACATACATTAAACCAAGGTGTGGATCTAATTTATGAGCGCTGATGTTCCACTCTGATAGCAGCGGAGATAACTCATGGGTACAGATTCCGAAACGCGTTGGGTGGAAGTTTATCATCCGTGTGCAGATGCATAAGAAGAATGAAGCAATTTCTTTTTTTTTTGTTCCCAGGGTGATAGGTGTTGGAGGTTGACGTTGGCCTTCGTTATCTTTGTCGTACGTCCTCAGATTTTGGCTTGATGGTCTTCTGCCAAAGAGAAAAGAAGGCCTTCTATGTACAATGAGCCATTGTTTGACTTTAATTTCCTTTATTAGGTCATCGAACACATATCAGAAAGGTCACTTGGCATTTATGTTTTTATTAGCTTGATGACCGTACCGGCTAACCTTTACGGTATTGTGAATTATGGCTGGCAATTGGAAATGGTCTGGATGTACATCATCAGTATTCTCATAGATTGCATCTCTCCAACACTTTAAAGAGTAATTGTACATTATAAAAAACACACAGGCTAAAAAAATACAGGCAAAAAGATATCCTAATATGTATCATAACTAAGAAAAAGGCAAAATGGGGAATTCTTGCTTTGCAAAAATTTAGGTAAAATTTTGGCATTGGGTGCAATGAATTGAAGTCAGTAGAGAAGTATTTTTGCTTTTTGTTAGTCGGAAGAGGATTTTTGCTAGGAGGAAGGATTGGGGGGGGGGGGGGGGGGGGTTGATCTTGTGCTAGTAAGGGTGATTTGGAAGATATCTGTGCTAGGTAGAGAGATTTGGGTGGTAGGATCTGTGCTAGGAGAGGATATTTTTGCTGGGAGGGAGAATTGGGGGGGGGGGGGGATTTGGGTATTTGTGCTAGTAGATGTTGTTTGGTGGAGGGAATTTGTGCTAGAAGGGGATTTTTTTTTTGGGGGGGGGGGGGGGGGAGAGAAAACTTGTGCTAGGAGGGGGGGTTGAGGGATTAGTGCTAGTAGGGGTGATTTGGAGTAGGTCTGTGCTAGGAAGGGAGATTTGGGGAATAGGATTCATGGCAGGTGGGGGGGGATTATTTCTTGGGGGAGGACTTGTGCTAGTAGGAGTTATTTGGAGGGTATCTCTGCTAATTGAGGGGATTTGTGCTAAAAGAGGATGTGGGGGGGGGGATTTGGAATTTGTGCTAGTAGGTTTGATTTGGAGGAGGGGATTTGTTTTAGGAGGGGAATTTTGAGGGGATTGGATTTGTACTAGGAGAGGAGATTGGGGTAGGATTTGTGCTAGTAAGGGTGAACTGGAAAGGAACTGTGCTAGTGGGAGATTTAGGGAATAGTATTCATACTAGGAGGGGGAATTTGTGCTGGAAATGGGGGGCTTGGGGGGTATTTGTGCTAGTAAGTGTGATTTGGACGGAATTTGTGTTAGGAGGGAAGATTTGGGGGGTAGGATTCATGCTTGGAGGGGGATTTGTGCTAGGAGAGGGTATGGGGGTGATTTGTGCTGGGAGGGGGGCTTGGGGGGGGGGGGTATTTGAGCTAGGAGAGGGTATGGGGGTGGTTTGTGCTGGGAGGGGGGCTTGGGGGTATTTATGCTAGTAGGTGTGATTTGGTGAAGGGCATTTGTGTTAGGAGGGGGTTTTTGAGGGGGGGGGGTAGGAATCATGCTAAGAGGGAGGATTTGTGCTAGGAGAGGGTATGGGGGGGTGATTTTTGCTGGGAGGGGGACTTAGGGGGGTATTTGTGCTAGGAGAGGGTATGGGGGTGATTTGTCCTGGGAGGGGGGGGGGGTATTTTGGAGTATTTGTGCTAGTAGGTGTGATTTGGTGGAGAGGAGATTTAGGGGGTAGGATTCATGCTAGGAGTTTTTTTTTTTATAGTATTCATACTAGGAGGGGGATTTGTGCTAGGAGATGGCATGTGGGTGATTTGTGCAGGGAAGGGGGCTTAGGGGGGGGGGGGTATTTGTGCTAGGAGAGGGTATGGGGATGGTTTGTGCTGGGAGGGGGGCTTGGGGGTATTTGTGCTAGTAAGTGTGATTTGGTGGATGGAATTTGTGTTAGGAGGGGAGATTTGGGGGGTAGGATTCATGCTAGGAGGGGGGATTTGTGCTAGGAGATGGCATGGGGGGTGATTTGTGCAGGGAAGGGGGCTTAGGGGGGGGGGGTATTTGTGCTAGGAGAGGGTATGGGGATGGTTTGTGCTCTGGGAGGGGGGCTTCGGGTATTTGTGCTAGTAAGTGTGATTTAGTGGAGTGAATTTGTGTTAGGAGGGGGTATTTGAGGGGAGGTAGGATTCATGCTAGAAGAGAGGATTTCTGCTAGGAGAGGGTATGGGGGTGATTTGTGGTGGTAGGGGGGCTTGGGGGGGTATTTGTGCTAGGAGAGGGTATGGGGGTGATTTGTGCTGGGAGGGGGCTTGGGGGGTATTTGTGCTAGTAGGTGTGATTTAGCGGAGGGGATTTGTGTTAGGAGGGGGGGGGATTCATGCTAGGAGGGTATTGGAGAGGGAATTTGTGCTGTGATGAGGGATTTGGAGGCAGGGGAGAGGACTTGCACTTGGAGGGGAAACTTAAGGGATAGAGAAATTGTGACTGTGGGATTTGTATTAGAAGGTGAGAATTGGGGTTTGAGCTAAGAGGGGATATGGGGAGGGGGGGGGCAAAGATTTGTACATGGAGGGGGGGGTTTTAGCAGTAGGGGAATGGGGAATTTTTTGTTTGGGGAACATTTTGGCTTACAAAGGGGGAGGGAGGAGATTTTTGCTGACACACATTGCTCATGGGGGAGATTTACACCCTGGGCAATAAGGGAAGAACCAGGGAAGCTGCACAGGCAAGAATCTTCAGCTTTAGCGCCATCACATGGCTGGCTCAGGCACTAAGCGTTTCGCTGACTGCATCTGTTTAGCGAATTTGTAGCGAGGTCTTCTCTGTAATGTTCTGATTATAGACCGGCTGCCATAGCCAAAGCTTCGCCGTCTGCGGATTTCTACAAAGCGATTGAACTTTGAATAATTCCCAATAGGCGATCGGATGACAGCGGCTGGGTTGTGCTGACTCAGCGGTTCCCCGGATCGATGCTCTTGTTATTTTGTCCCCCTTTATTATTTTTAATTAGCAGCGAGAACAGTCGCGGCAATAATTGGTTGCGGCATTTTTTAAAGCCTTCCAGTCAAGATTCCTTCTGTGGACGGACTCCTCAATACGGCTCGAAAGACGAGAGTGAGCGATTTTATTTGATTAATCACATGAAGGACACATATTGAACGGTGACATATGTAGAACGCGGTGCCGCAGAGACTAACCGCATGTAAGCAGGTGCCAACCTTCAGAATGGAATTTCCTCCTGTGACATACGTGCTGCGTGATTTGCAGTGCTTGCTGTACGTCCTCCCTTCTTCCCTTCTTCCGCTTTGCTGCCTTTTCGCATTTTTGTTCTGCCATTTGTATATACACTATATTGCCAAAAGTATTGGGACGCCTGCCTTTACACGCACGTGAACTTTAATGGCATCCCAGTCTTGGTCTGTAGGGCTCAATATTGAGTTGGCCCACCCTTTGCAGCTATAACAGCTTCAACTCTTCTGGGAAGGCTGTCCACAAGGTTTAGGAGTGTGTCTATGGGAATGTTTGACCATTCTTCCAGAAGCATATTTGTGAGGTCAGGCACTGATGTTGGATGAGAAGGCCCAGCCTCGCAGTCTCCACTCTAATTCATCCCAAAGGTGTTCTATCGGGTTGAGGTCAGGACTCTGTGCAGGCCAGTCAAGTTCCTCCTCCCCAAACTTGCTCATCCATTCATCTCATTTTTTTTATAAATTAATACAATTAAAAGAATAAGCTCTGTTATTATCCAGGTGTGCCCAGTGGAGGCCCCCCTTACATTCAGGGGTGCCCAGTAGCATTCTCATTTACATCCAGGAGTGCCCAGAAGAGTCCCCTCCTTACATCCAAGAGTGCCAAGAAGAGACCCCCCCCCCCTTTACATTCAGAAAATGTCAAGCAATGTCCCCCATTATATATAGAAGTGTCCAGCAGAGCCCCCCCCCCCTTACATTCAGCAGTGCCCAGTAGCATTCTCATTTACATCCAGGATCCAGGAGTGCCCAGATGAGTCCCCTCCTTACATCCAAGAGTGCCAAGAAGAGACCCCCCCCCTTTACATTCAGGAATGCCAAGCAATGTCCCCCGTTATATATAGAAGTGTCCAGCAGAGCCCCCCCCCCCCCTTACATTCAGCAGTGCCCAGTAGGGTTCCCCCTTACATTCAGGAGCATCCAGCAGACCCCCCCCCCCCCCTTACATTCGGCAGTGCCCAGAAGAAGAAGAAGAAAAAGCCCCTTGCATGTTCCTTGAATTCATGATGTTCCCACCAGAGCCTCCCTTACATCTGTATGTTCCTGACAGAGCCCCCCTTACTCCTGCATAATCCTGGTAGAGCCTCCCTTACATCCATATGTTCTCAGCAGAGCCTCCCTTACATCCATATGTTCTCAGCAGAGCCTCCCTTACATCTATGTGTTCCTGGCAGAGCCCCTCTTACATCTGTATGTTGCAAGCAGAGCCCCCCTTACATCCATAAGTTCTCAGCAGAGCCTCCCTTACATCCATATGTTCCTGACAGAGCCCCCCTTACATCCATAAGTTCTCAACAGAGTCCCCCTTATATCCACGTGTTCCCAGCAGAGCCTTCTTATATCCACATACCCCTGGCACAGCCCCGCTTACATCCATATGTTCCTGCAAGAGCCCCCCTTATATCCACATGCTCCCGACAGAGCCCCCTTACATCCATATGTTCCCAGCAGAGCCCCCTTACATCCATATGTTCCCAATAGGAATGGGCTCGGTGTTCGAGTCTGTGGTCGAGTCAAGTATGCGCG
>NC_138774.1:13052074-13179574 GCF_965119305.1 Pelophylax lessonae
GCTTCGACCCAACCCCCCACCTCCATCAATAAGCCTTCGCTCCCCACCTCCATAAATGTGCCTTCCCTCCCCACCTCCGTCAGTGACCCTCCCCTCCCCATCCCCATATATAAATCTTTGCTCCCCACCTCCATCAATGAGCCTCCCCTCCCCATCTCCACCAATGAGCCTTGGCTGCCCATGACCCTGTCACCAGTTTTTCTTCCTTGGACCACTCTTGGTTGGTCCTGACCACAGCAGACCGGGAACATCCCACAAGAGCTGCAGTTATGGAGTTGCTCTGACCCAGTCGTCTAGACCTTACAAGTTGGACCTTGTCAATCATATCCTTATGCTTGCCCATTTTTTCTGCTTTCAACACCTTAACTTCAGGGACAACATGTTCACTTGCTGCCTATTATATCCCACCCACTTTCAGAAGCCATTATAATGAGATAATCAATGTTCTCCACTTTACCTGTCAGATGTCAGAATGTTATGACCGATGGGTGTATACAGTACAGTATATACACACACACACAGTGACGGTAAGATCAGTAATTGCTGTATTGCTGTATACATGACCTATGTTCTTCAGGTATTAATAATGTTTTGGTGTCTGCTGATCTCCTACAACCTTGAATTATATTCATTTATAGTTGTTTTATCACCAACTGTGTTTATAATAAGCGCTGATATTTAAATTGCCTTTTGTCTTATTGTTTACATTAAAGACATTAATGACTATTTATCTACTGATTACGCCTGGCTTGCACGATATTCTGCCATGGAAGATTTATTTGTCTTTTTACAATGCTTTATAGTTCTTATGGTTACAATCCCTTAGAAACAAAAGCAGCTTTAATCATCTGAATCATTGTAAAATAATTCCTATGTAATATCAAGGATCTTAAGACTTTAATGCATTTACCCTGCAGCGTACCATGGGCAGGGCTAAAGGGGCAGTTGACAAGGGCGCGAAAAATTCTTAGGGTACCTGGGAAGCTGTCAAATCCAACAGCCAATCATAGGCAGTGGAGGCATTCCCCACCCCACAGCACGCCCCTTGGGCATTTGTGGCTGTTGGGCAGGGAATGTCTCCACCACCTATGATTTACTGTCTGCTTTGACAGCTTCCCGGAGCCCCCTGAGAATTTTGTGCCCATGGCCAACTGCCCCTTTGGCCCCACCCATGCTACGTCACTATTCAGATGGAATTGCACAGACGGCATAAATGCAAAGTAGTGATGAAAAAAAGGCTCAACTGGTACTTATTAACACTAA
Source organism: Pelophylax lessonae (assembly GCF_965119305.1). NCBI lineage: Eukaryota > Metazoa > Chordata > Amphibia > Anura > Ranidae > Pelophylax > Pelophylax lessonae. The sequence continues at coordinate 13,053,338 of NC_138774.1, forward strand.
ACTCTGTCCAGGAACCCTTCACCACCCAACAACGTTACCCACCCCCCTCCAGCTAATTGCTCTAGCATATTAAAAAAATAAATAAAAAGGCTAAAATACCTACCTAAATGCGCACTTATATGATGCACCAGGTACCAGATCATCTGCCTTATGTACTGGAGTGGGAGGGTCCTCCTTCTTGTGTCTACTTGTTGTTGACATGGATGCCTCATAATGGGTCCATCACAGGGTTCTGAAGACTCCAGAGGCAGTGTGATAATTTCACAACCAGGGGACTCTGATGTCGGGATGGTCTTCACTCCCTAGGAGTCGCGGAGGGTCATATGACTACAGACTAAAGATTCAGACTACAGGTGAAAAAAAAAGGGTAGGGATGGGAAGGCTGGGGCATAGTAAAGAATATTTGTTCACAGGGCAATATGATACAGCAGGGAACAAGAATTCACAGAGCAGTTAGCACAGGATAATAGTCATAGGGCAGCTGTTCACAAGACAGCAATTCAAGACGGAAGGCTCACAGGGCAGGGATCGCAGGGTATAAGAGGGGGCTACCAAGGGCAGACTGGCAACTTTTGGCCCAGGAGGCAAATACAAACCAGAGGCCCATGGTGCAGTGACTTGGCCATCCTCCCACTCTCCCTCTTCCCGTCCTTCTCCTGACCCCCATTCCAGGCTGAAGCCCTGCTCCAGGTACTCTCTACTCACCGGCTGAATCTGGGTTCCCAACCTGGCCAGTTGGGGGGAGCTGGGACAGCTCAGTTTGGGTGACCTTGCCACAGCTTTAGATTCACAGGGTAGCAGGGAAAAGAATAAGGAGAGCCATTTGGCATTGGAAAAGAGGTTCCTTTGTCAAAGCAGGCAGGGGGGAGGATGCTGGAGGCCCAGCTGCAGTCTTAAAGCGGAGTTCCACCCTAAAATTATACTTACCTCCATCTTCTTGCTCCGGGTCACCTGAAAAACAAATGGATAATCGCAATTTTTTTTTTTTTTATACTTACCTTACTTCCCCTTCCTCCCCTCGGTGGCCACGGCGATTCGTCACTTCCTGGCTTTGCAATGTTTCCTGGGAGCTGAACGTCATCGCTCCCAGGAATCAATGCGCCTGCACCGGCCCCGACGTCAGTTCTGGTGTAGGCGCCGTCATACCTTGCTAAACAGCTTCTGGGCATGCCCAGAAGCTGTGCAGGGATGAAGCTGCAGACCCGGAGGTGACGGCGGGGCCGGTGCAGTGCATCGTGGGACCGAAGAAGACGGAAGAGGACACAGAAGAGGATTGCGCTGCCCACACCTGAGATGGCAGCGCTGGACAATACATTTTCAAAGTAAGTATTTCTTCTAAAAGGTAAGTGCAACCTGGGACAGATCAGAGGTTATCCATTGTGGAATGTACTAGCCCTGACTGTCCCGGGGGTATTTTTATTAAAAAAAACTTTCCCAGGGTGGAACTCCGCTTTAAGTCTCCGCAGGTTCTGGCAGAAAGTGGCTCAGAAAAAGGTCTACAAAGTAGGGAAAAGGGCAATCCCAATGTCCAGAACACAGCACAGACAGTACTGAACTAGAAGTCCCAGGAGTCCAGTGTTAAGAAAGTAAAAAGCAACCCATATGGAACCACCTGTCTCAGAAGTTATAAGCATCTTCTAGCCACTTTCTGATGAGACTTCCAACCATGAGCTCCACTGTGAAGTAAACAGACACTTTTGTCTCAGTATAGCATACTTGCCAACTGTCCTGTTTTTGCTGGGACAGTCCCGGCAAATAGGAGCCTGTCCCAGGTAATTTACATTGTCCCTTGCACTTTATTTATATTTACATATTATTTTTTTTCTATCGTCACACGTGAGCACATTTGACACTTTAGAATTGTGATGAGAATTTTAAACTTTAGGCAGAAGTAATTCTCTCTTTATTGAGTAGACCCTATAATCTGATGATAAGTAGGCGGAGATTCATTATGTGGAGTGGGTGGGGCTTCAGAGGGTGGGTGTGGTACGAAATTGATAGCTGTGCTGCAAAGTGTCCCTGGAAATTTTTTTCAAATGTTGGCAACTATGGTATAGGGATCTTCAGCTGAGACCTCATCCCCCAAATTGTCGGTGCCGAGGTGTCTGGCTTTGTCCTAGTACAAGATACAATAATGTATGTGTAGCACCCACATAGGTTGCTAGGATGTTCTTTTTGGCTTCTCTGTAATCAGGAGCAGATGATTGCTTTTGACTGTTCTGGATCTCATAGGCTGCAGATTTGCTTGCTCCCCCCTGCTTCCTGGAGGCTCATGGAGCATAGGAGGTTGGGCAAGGCAAATAACAACCTCAGAAAATCCCTGGGGAGGTGTGCTCAGAAGGTGGCTAGTGGAGAGCACATAATTATTCTGAGGCCTGAAACCGTTTTGATCTTGTCCTACTGAAAGAGTTCCCAGCCTGAGGGGCTTTGCCCTTCTTGGCACACTGCTGGAGTTTGCTGTATGTTCATCAAGGCCCCAGCTGTGGCATATCTGGTAGTGCCAGGGGAGGACTTGGCCAGGGGGCAGGGGGCAATTGCCCCCCGGGCCGCTCTGATGCCCCGTATAAAGGCTGCACCACTTCTGCCACAGACTGGTGAAGAGAAGTAAAAAGTCCCTGCCACTGACCTACTGATTGTGGGGTGAAGACAAGGACAGATCACAGCCCCCCCCCCCCCAGCATGGATGGTGTAAACTGTGTATAAGCAGAGGCCAGTTCCATGCCACACTGGAGACTCTTCTCCTCGGCCAGCCCCGACCAAGCTGTCTCAGCTCCCCCTAACCACCCTCTGCTGGCCAGGTCAGGAACCCAGATTCAGCCGGTAAATAGAGAGTATCTGGAGCAGGGCTTCAGCTTGGAATGGGGGTCAGGAGGAGGACAGGAATAGGGAGAGTGGGGCCGAGTCGCTGCATCATGGGCCTCTGGTTTTTACTTGCCCCCTGGGGCGAAAGTTGCCAGTCTGCCCCTGGGTAGTGCCTACTTCTAAAGATCCTTTCTCCAATGCTGATCAACTCTCACCCAAAGGACCTGGTATGGAGTGCTCACTTAAGAGTGCCTGGTGGAAGTTGGAAGGTATTTGATTGTGGAATTGTGGGCATTAACCTCCCTTCCTTGAAGACTGTCCAGTGGATACTAGAAGGCAGCATTGTGACTGTGTGCTGTTGCCTTTGGGTGGAAGAGCCAATAGTAGTCCTGTCTGGTATAGTTTTTAAAAAGAGACTCAGTCCTGCCATCTGTGCTTGCTCCTCCTTAGAAACTGTTCAGGGAAGCTTAGCAAAGTGCAATGTCCTCCTGCCAATATTCATTGAATTTGGAGAATCCCATATCTCCCTACACCTGAACCAAGTTCGTTAGCAATAAAAACCCTAAAAAGACACCCCCTAGACTGATTACTGAGCCCGACTGAGTTAACTGTTTGTGTGCCTGGCTGCCTTTGCACTAATCTTGGGAAAGAACTTGTTCAATTACAGCTGCTTTTTGGGGGGTAGCACTACATACACTATATAACCAAAAGTTTTGGGACACCTGCCTTTACACATATTAACTTTAAAGCGGAATTCCGGGCACAGAATCGTTTTTCTACAATTTATTGCATGGTCTTCCTAACCCTTCGCTGAGGCAGAATTGGATATTCCCGTGTTTTTTTTTTGCTTCCCTTACCTTTTTATAGAGTATTATATACTCGCCTTTCCATCGACTTCCTCCCTTCAGAGCCGCGGCTCTCCCCGTCACCTCCGGTCCCGCAATGCGTCCTGGGAGCTCTTACTCGGCGCTCCCAGGATGCACTGTGCAGTCACGTGGGCGGCCGACCGCTCGTCTCATCGCGCTATTTCCAAACAGGAAATGACGCGATGTTAGGCGGAGCCCAGCGCGCACGGCGCCATCTTTAAATAGGTCGACACAGCACTCTCTCTCCTCTCCTGCACGTTGTCTGCACTTCCGGTGTTCTAAAATTTTCTCGGACCCGTGAAAAAATCGGACCTCGTCACTTCCGGTTATAGGAGTCTCAAGTGCGCATGCGCATAAGACATTATATTGGTTTGGTAAACTTATAACACATAGCGGGCAGCTGAGGAAGACACCGCCGCGTCATCTGCAGAGCTGAATAGAGGAGGCGGGACGGAGGTGCGGCCGTGTAATATATGCAGGACTTTAGCGACTCCTTGTTTTATTATCTTTAGTAATTATCGTATTATTTACCCTTAGGATTTCATTACATTTACTTTAATTGCTAAACATAATAAAACATAAGGAGTCGCTAAAGTCCTGCATATATTACACGGCCGCACCTCCGTCCCGCCTCCTCCACCAGCTCTGCATATGTGTCCTCCGTCCTCCGTCGCACCTCAGCCCCGCCTCCTCTCAATCAGCTGTCCGCTCTCTGTTATAATTTTGCCAAACCTCGGAAAATGTCTTCTGCGCATGCGCACGGACGACTCCCATCCGCTGTTTTGTGATGCTCTATCACCGGAAGTGACGAGGTCCGATTTTTTCACGGGTCCGACAAAATTTTACAACACCGGGAGGCGGGGGGAGGCTTTATAGGGGCGGCAACTTCCTCTAACATTGCCACCCCTATGGAAACCAGTACTATGCCGATCGCATAGTACTGGGCATGCGCGAGATTTCGCGCTGGACTCACAGGCCTACGCCCACTCGACTCAGGAAGAAGGGAAGACATTTCCCCACAACGGACTTGGCAATCCACAGCAAAGATGGCGGCGCACATCAGAAATTATATAAAGTAAGATTTTATTCTTGCAAACACATTATTTCACCGTAACAAACAGGATTAGCGGATGTATAGAGGTGTAAGGGTGATTGTTAGGGGGAGATTGAAACTAAAAAAACGATTCTGTGCCCGGAACTCCGCTTTAATGGCATTCCAGTCTTAGTTCATAGGGTTCAACATTGAGTTGGCCCACCCTTTAAAGTTATAACAGCTTTAACTCTTCTGGGAAGGCTGTCCACAAAGTTTATGGAGTGTGTCTATGGGAATGCTTGACCATTCTTCCAGAAGTGCATTTGTGAGGTCAGGCATTGATATGGACGAGAGAGCCTGGCTTGCAGTCTACTCTCCAATTTATCCCAAAGGTGTTCTATCAGGTTTAGGTCAGGACTCTGTGCAGGCCAGTCAAGTTCCCCCACCCCAAACTCGCCCATCCATGTCTTTATGGACCTTGCTTTGTGTACTGATGTGCAGTCATCTTGGAACAGGAAGGTCCAACCCCAAACTGTTCCCACAAAGATGGGAGCATGAAATTGTCCAAAATGTCTTGGTATGCTAATGCCTTAAGAGTTCCCTTCGCTGGAACTAAGGGGCCAAGCCCAACCCCTGAAAAACAACCCCACACCAGGATTCCCTCTCCACCAAATGATTTGGAGCAGTGCACAAAGCAAGGTCCATAAAGACATAAATGAGCGAGTTTGGGGTGGGGAACCTTGACTGGCCTGCACAGAGTCCTGACCTCAACCCAATAGAACACCTTCACCTTTGGGATGAATTATAGTGCAGACTGCAAACCAGGCCTTCTCTCCAACATCAGTGCCTAACCTCACAAATGCACTTCTGGAAGAATGGTCAAACATTCCCATAGACACACTCCTAAACCTTGTGGACAGCCTTCTCAGAAGAGTTGAAGCTGTTATAGCTGTAAAGGGTGGGCCAACTCAATACTGAACCCTACGGACTAAGAGTGGGATGCCATTAACCACTTCCGGACTGCCCTCCACAGTTTTACTTCGGTACTTTGACGTTAAATACCGGTGTTATGGCAGCAGATAGCTGCCATAACCCCTGTATTTTCTTACTCGGCTGGCGGTCCTCTTTCACATAAAAGTGGTCCCAGCGGTGGTTCGCCACAGGATCCCTTTTATGAGTGGTGGGAGAGGTGCCCACCCCCCTCCTGCAGCTTCCCAGTCATTTTCCCCTCGTCGTTGGTAGTGGGGAAAATGATCCGATCTATCCATGTCCCAGACAGGAAGTCAAGTGAGGGCCAGATGGCCCCCACTCAACTCTATAGCCTTGGAGGACCGGAACAACATCATATATCGCTTCCTCCCAATGGCCTTAAAGGGCCCATTTTTTTTTTCTTGCTGAAAAAAAAAATATATATTTTTTTTTTAAGGGTAGATGTGAGATGTGAGGTCGTTTTGATCCCAGATCTCACATTAAAGAGGTCCTGTCCTGCTTATTTCTATTACAAGGGATGTTTACATTCCTTGTAGTTGTAATAAAAGTGATCAAAAAACATTTTTTTTTTAAAGGAACAGTGTAAAAAATAAAAAATAAGAGGTAATATATATAAGAATTTTTTTTTTTTTTTTAAGCGCCCCTCCCTCTGAGCTCGCGCACAGAAGCGAACGCATATGCAAGTCGCGCCCACATATGTATGTAAACGGTTTTTAAACCACACATGTGAGGTATCACCACGATCATTAAAGCAAGAGCAATAGTGCTAGCCCTAGACCTTCTCTGTAACTCTAAACTGATAACCTGTGGACATTTTTAAAATGTTCACTATTGAGATTTTTAAATAGTTTGTCACTATTCTACGAGTGAATTTTGAAACATGACATGTTGGGTATCATTCTACTCGGCATTACATTATCTTCACATTGTAGAAAAAAATTGGGTTAACTTTACTGTTTTCTTATCTTTTAATTCAAAAAATATATTTTTTTCCCAAAAAAATTGTGTCTGTAAGACTGGTGTGCAAATATGGTGTAACATAAAGTATTGCAACAATCTCCATTGTATTCTCTAAGGTCTCTGCTAATATACTGTATATATATATATATATATATATATATATATATATATATATATATATATATATATATATATATAATATTTGGGGGTTCTAAGTAATTTTCTAGCAAAAAATACTGATTTTAACTTGTAAACTACAAGTGTCAGAAATAGGCCTGGTCCTTGATTGGCTAAAGTTCATGTGGGTGTAAAGGCAGGTGTCCCAATACTTTTGGTTATTAGTGTATGTGCTACCTGCTGAGAGGAGTCTCATCTTAAAGCAGTTGTATACTGCGGGGAAAAAAAAAAAAACCCTGCAAGACAAAGGCATAATGAGCTAGTTTACATCGCATACTAGCTCATTATGAACTACTTACCTTAAAACTAAGCCCCGACACGGACCCCCGGACACCGCTGTGGGAGCTGACATGCTCCTTCGACGTCTCTTCCGGGTTCGGCGGCTCCAGCACTGTGAGTGGCCGGAGTCGTGATGACGTCACTCCCACACATGCGCGCGGGAGTCACTTTCCGGCAAGTGCCCGGCAAGGAACTCTGAAGGTCCGCCGGACCTTCAGAGCGCATGTGCCGCTAGTGTCAGTGGCTGCATGCAGGTTAAATATCCCCTAAACCGTGCAGGTTTAGGAGATATTAATTGTACCTACAGGTAAGTCTTATTATAGGCTTACCTGTAGGTAAAAGTAAAAATAATGACTATACTACCGCTTTAATATTCCTAGTGTGGACATAGGAACTCACCGATCAATTATGTAGAAAAGCTGACTTCTTTTCACACAGCCCGTGGATTAAAGGTGGTTGACTTCACAAAAATAAATTAATAAAAAATCTAATAATTCTGACCTATGTTACATCTCCACTGGTATGTTAGTGGTTTGGGTTGAAAAAACCAATAATTTGTACTGGTTTCTCAAAGTCCCTGATAGGCATAATGGTTTATAACATTTTCCAAATGACCTGTTTGCTGAGAATCTACCTAGCACATATTTACAGTGCTCAGGAAAGTTTCATTATTATGTATTTTAATGTGGACTAAAACTTGCCGTCTGGTAGTTAAGCATGCAAGGTGTGGGCTGTGCTGGTCGGACTGAGAGCTGCAGCTTTTGATGTGCTGTGCGGTTTAGATAAAGATCACAGAGAAGTTTGCTCTGATGTGCGTGGTGTTTGAGAATTTCTAGTTGTGATTTTATTTTATTTTTTATTTTTTCACTTGCAAGTGTAATATCTAAAGAATATGAAGCTATGATAATTTAACAAGCTTTTAGTGGTATTTTTAGATAGTAAGGTAATAAATACTCTAAAAAGCTCAGGCAGACATGTCTCCATATCTGTGCAAGGGAATGAGAAATTACCGTAAGGAGAAAAATAAGTGTTGGAAGGGAACTTATCATCGAATGTCTGTGCTTTGTACCCTTTTACTCTAAACTGGAAACTCTTGCCTCTCCTACATTAGGAACTCTAGTATAAACCCCTCTACCCCACGCTTGGAGCACAACCTCATATCCTTATGCTCCACTCTCGTTGACCATCCTTGTACCCTTCTACTCTACATTAGGAGCTCCTAGTATAAACCCCTCTACCCCACGCTTGGAGCACAACCTCATATCCTTATGCTCCACTCTGGTTGTCCATCCTTGTACCCTTCTACTCTACATTAGGAACTCTAGTATAAACCCCTCTACCCCACGCTTGGAGCACAACCTCATATCCTTATGCTCCACTCTGGTTGTCCATCCTTGTACCCTTCTACTCTACATTAGGAACTCTAGTATAAACCCCTCTACCCCACGCTTGGAGCACAACCTCATATCCTTATGCTCCACTCTGGTTGTCCATCCTTGTGCCCTTCTACTCTACAATAGGAACTCTAGTATAAACCCCTCTACCCCACGCTTGGAGCACAACCTCATATCCTTATGCTCCACTCTGGTTGTCCATCCTTGTACCCTTCTACTCTACATTAGGAACTCTAGTATAAACCCCTTTACCCCACGCTTGGAGCATAACCTCATATCCTTATGCTCCACTCTGGTTGTCCATCCTTGTACCCTTCTACTCTACATTAGGAACTCTAGTATAAACCCCTCTACCCCACGCTTGGAGCACAACCTCATATCCTTATGCTCCACTCTGGTTGTCCATCCTTGTACCCTTCTACTCTACATTAGGAACTCTAGTATAAACCCCTCTACCCCACGCTTGGAGCACAACCTCATATCCTTATGCTCCACTCTGGTTGTCCATCCTTGTACCCTTCTACTCTACATTAGGAACTCTAGTATAAACCCCTCTACCCCACGCTTGGAGCACAACCTCATATCCTTATGCTCCACTCTGGTTGTCCATCCTTGTGCCCTTCTACTCTACAATAGGAACTCTAGTATAAACCCCTCTACCCCACGCTTGGAGCACAACCTCATATCCTTATGCTCCACTCTGGTTGTCCATCCTTGTACCCTTCTACTCTACATTAGGAACTCTAGTATAAACCCCTCTACCCCACGCTTGGAGCATAACCTCATATCCTTATGCTCCACTCTGGCTGTCCATCCTTGTGCCCTTCTACTCTACATTAGGAACTCTAGTATAAACCCCTCTACCCCACGCTTGGAGCACAACCTCATATCCATATGCTCCACTCTGGTTGTCCATCCTTGTACCCTTCTACTCTACATTAGGAACTCTAGTATAAACCCCTCTACCCCACGCTTGGAGCACAACCTCATATCCTTATGCTCCACTCTGGTTGTCCATCCTTGTGCCCTTCTACTCAACAGTCGGAGGTCCAGATTTTACCCTTCTTCTCTATATTGTTAGATCCATTTTGTGCCCCTATATTCTACAATAGTAGCCCCAACTTGTACCCCTTTACCCCACACTGTAAGCTTTGCCGTGACCTCTTCTACTCCACATCAGAAGCCCAAAGTTCTACTTCACACTAGGAACTCCATCACGCATCTTTCTACTCCACACTGGGATCTGTAGCTTGTACTTTTTTTTTACTTTGTATTTGGGATCTCCAGCTTATACCCGTTTACCCCACACTGGGAGATCCATTTTGCACCCTTCTACTCCATACTGAGAACTCAATTTTGTACCCTTATACTCCACATTGAGATTATACTCACAAAAGTATGCTGTGAATAAGCATAAAACTAAAGAATTCCTTCGGCTATCCAGAGACCTCAGGACCGTAATCCTTAACAGTGACAAGCAAACTTGAAACTGTCCATATGGTTTCAAGTTTGCTTGTCACTATTAAGGTCTTTGGATTTATGCTTATACTCAGCATACTTTTGTGAGTATAATGTATGTTGTTAACCATTTCCAATAAACGTTTTATGGTATTGCACTAGGTCGGTGTACTCTTCTCTTGTTTTTTACGCTTTACGTTTGTGTGGATACCCATCATCCTGAGAGGGCAGCAAGACCTTGGATGCCAACTATTTAGCCACCACCTCTTTGGATTTCACGCAACATTTTAGCGCAGGAGACATTTACTTGTCTACTCCACACTGAGAACTCCATCTTGTACCGTTCTGCTCCAAGTTGGGATCTTCCTTTTGTACCCCTCTATTCCACACTTGGATATCTGCTTTGTACCCTCATACTCTACATTGGGAGCTCTACCTTGTATCTTTCTACCTCACATTGGGAGCTTCACCTTGTACCCTTTAACTCCACACTGGTTGCCCATCCTTTTCCTCTTCTATTCAACACTAGGAGGTCCAGTATTTACCTTTCTTCTTCATAGTTTGTCTTTGTACCACTTTACCCCACACTGTGTTTTCTGCCATTTACCCTTCTACTCCTCATTGGAAGCTCCACCTTGTACACTTCTAATTCACAGTGGGATCTCCATCTTCTACCCTTTTTTCTACACTGCCCTGTACCCTTCCCAGTCTACATTGGGAGCTCTACCTTGTATCCTTCTACCTTACACTGGGAGCTTCACCTTGTACCCTTCTACTCAACACAAACGTCCAGCTTTTACCCTTCTTCTCCATATTGTTTGACATTGTATCTCTTTTTCACACACTGTGAGTTCTGCCATGTACCTTTCCACTCCTCATTGGAAGATTCACCTTGTATCCTTCTAAATCACACTGAGAGCTCCATCTTGTATCCTACTCCACACTGGGATCTTTAATTTTTACCTTTCATTTCACAATGGTATCACCCTCTTGTACCCTTCAACTTTGCACTGGGCTATCCGACTTGTACTCCTATGCTCCACACTGGGATCTCCATCTTTTACCCTTCCACTTTATACTGGGATCCCTGTCTTGCACCCTTCCACTCTGCCCAAAGACCTCAACCCTGAAATAAAGTGAATTCAACTTTTGGTAGCAACAAATTAGCTTTCCTTAGGTGAATTATCTACAGTATACCTTGGGATTTTAGAAGGCTTATTTTAATATTTTTACCTGCTTCTGTCCTGTTTACACATGCCAAGCCCCGGCATCAACATCCGCAAACATGCTGCTGGACCTCCTGCTATTACCACACAGCCCCAGTCAGTGTAATACAAGTAGGTATCCTCCACCTCCTTTACAAACTCTGCATTTTAACCTTAAGCCCAATGAAGACTTCTTGTTAAATCATGAAGTTGATCACACACAAGTAAGAAATAAGATCTTGAGGGTACAAAGTACAAATTGCCCCATTTTTCCCATGGCTGCCATGGTTTGCCAGCTTTAGAAAGTCATAGCAGCTATAAATCAAAAGTAGATGTAAATCTAATCACTCAAAACTCATATAAACTTTAACATGCCAATGATATTTCAAATGTTAGATTTTTTTTAAATCTGCAGTTTTCATTAATATACTGTAAGTTTCAGCAATCCAGCCATGAAGATCCTTATTCCCGTCATAGTTTAACAATGTTCTGTCTCCAAATTGTTCTCCTCCTTTGTCACCCTGTCACACAAGCTTATGATGAAGACTACAATTGGCCATTTCAACATCCAGGTGTAGGACCCTATTGTCACCATTAGGAAACTCCCCTCAGTCAAGCTTCTGATGAAGACTACAAGTGGCCATTTCAACGTCCATGCATGGGACACCATTATCCCTATTAGGAAACTCACCTCACACAAGCTTCTGCTGATGACTACAAGTGGCCATTTCAAAGTCTAGGCATGGGGCATCATTGTCACCATTAGGAAACCCACCTCACACAGGCTCCTGATGAAGACTAAAAGTGGCCATTTCAACGTCCAAGCACGGTGCACCATTGTCATCATTAGGAAACCCATCACACTCCAGCTTATGATGAAAACTACAAATGGCCATTTCAACATCCAGGCGTGGGACACCATTGTCAATATTAGGAAACCCATCTCACTCAAGCTTCTAATGAAGACTCCAAGTGGCCATTTCAACGTCCAATCATCAGACATCATTGCCACAGTTAGGAAATCCACCTCACACAAGCTTCTGATGAAGACTACAAGTGGCCATTTTAACATCCAGGCATGGGGCACCATTTTCACCATTAGGAAACTCATCTCACTCAAGCTTCTGAAGAAGACTTCAAGTGGCCATTTCAACATCCAGGCGTGAGACACTATTGTCACCATTAGGAACCCACCTCACACAAGCTTCTGATGAAGACTACAAGTGGCCATTTTAAAATCCAGGTGTGGGACACCACTGTCACCATTAGGGAACCCACCTCACTCAAGCTTTTGATGAAAACTACAAGTCGGCCATTTCAATGTCCGGACGTGGGACACCATTGTTACCATTAGGAAACCTACCTCACACAAGCTTCTGCTGAAGACTACAAGTGGCCATTTCAACATCTAGGCATGGGGCACCATTGTCACCATTAGGAAAAACACCCTGTGAGTTATTTTCAGCCATTGTGGAAGTGCAAGTACATACGAAGTAGCTATAAACATGGTGCAGGAGATTAGCAGTGCTGTGATGTAACAAGGGATAAAAAAAGCTGAAAACAGCTTTTTATTTATTTTTTGTAATCTAATTTACTCACTTTTTTTTTTTTTTTAGCAAACTAAATGTCATTCTGTTTGGGTTTACCTCTACTTTTAGCAGAAAAGTAATTTTAGTAAAATTCCATTATAAAATGCCTTGCATAACAATTATGTAAATTATATAGTTTGTTTAAATTTGAAAAAAATATATATATATTTTTAGATGATCCCATTCACACTAAGAAGAATGTATCTGCTGCCAAGGTTTTTAAAATTAGATGCTTGATGAATCATTTATAAAACACAACCCCTTACAGATTATAAAATGAACAATTCAATTAAATCTTTAAGAACTTGATACGCCATTGATTTCACGGACGCTGTTAAGAGCTGCCCAAGGTCAAGGCGTCCTTGAGGCTCACTTGTGCCAAATTAATACCTGACCTGCCTATCAAGATGTCAATTTCCATCTGCAGCAATCTGTGTCCACTTTATTATCAAATTGATGGTTAATTTCCTGTAACATCCACAGAGGGCAGGCTATAAAGTAGTCATCCTAACGTTCTAGAAAGTTCTAGCCCATGAACACCACATTTTCCCCTATCACCGAAGAGAAACATTCGGAGGCTGAAGATCACAATAATAAATTATCATGACCAGGGTCTTGTGCTGTCTATCTTTAAATCCCTAACCCGTACCCTACCCCATATAACAACAATACCAATAATAAGACAATGACAAGGGCTCTATTTTAGTGGCTACAGCAGCTTTTTTATTAAGAATTACAAATGTATTAAATACACAACAGTATAGAGCAGGGGTCTCCAAACAATTCAAAATAACTAGTTTATTGTCCTATAGACTATAGGGGGGCTGGATTGTGGCCAGTGGGAGGAGAAAATGCCCCAGTGTCAGTTGGAGTGGACAATAGCTTGACAGGCAGTGGGAGTAAAAAAAATTCCATAACACCAGTGGTCAGTAGGAGTGGGAGCAATAGTGACTCATTATTGGTATTATTAGGAGGAATGGCGCCCGATCATTTATATCAGTCAGAGGTATTATGCCGCATCATTGGTGTCAAGGGAAGAAATAATGCCCCATCATTGGTGTCAGTGGAAGGAACAGTGCCCCATCATTAGTGTTAGTGGAAGAAATAATGGCCCACCTTAGGTGTCAGTGGGAAGAAAACTGCCCCATAATTGTTGTCAGGGGAAGGGATAGTGCCAGATCATTTATATCAGTGTGTGGAATTATGCCCCATAATTGGCGTCAGTGGAAGAAACAAAGCCCCATCATTGGTGTCAGTGTTGGGGAGGGGGGGGTGGATAATGCCCCATCATTGGTGTCAGTGGGGGGGAATAATGCCCCATCATTGGTGTCAGTGGGGTTGAATAGAGACCCATGATTATTGTCAGTAGAAGGAATAGTGCTTGATCCTTTATATCAGTGGGAGAAAGTATGCCCCATCATTGGTTTCAGTGGAAGAAATAGTGCCCCATTGTTTATATCAGTGGGAGGAATAGTGCCCCATCATTGGTATCAGTGGGAGGAATAATGCCCCATCATTGGTATCAGTGGGAGGAATAGTGCCCCATCATTCAGTATCAGTGGGAGGAATAGTGCCCCATCATTGGTTTCAGTGGAAGAAGTAGTGCCCCATCATTTAAATCAGTGGAAAGAAATGTGCCCCATCATTGATATTAATGGGAGGAATATTGTCCCATCATTTGGTAACAGTGGGAGGAATAGTGCCCCATCATTGGTATCAGTGGGTGGAATAGTGCCCCATCATTGGTATCAGTGGGTGGAATAGTGCCCCATCATTGGTATCAGTGGGAGGAATAGTGTCCCATCATTGGTATCAGTGGGTGGAATAGTGCCCCATCATTGGTATCAGTGGGTGGAATAGTGCCCCATCATTGGTATCAGTGGGTGGAATAGTGCCCCATCATTGATATTAGCGGGAGGAATATTGTCCCATCATTTGGTAACAGTGGAAGGAATAGTGTCCCATCATTGGTATCAGTGGGAAGAATAGTGCCCCATCATTGATATTAGTGGGAGGAATATTGTCCCATCATTTGGTAACAGTGGAAGGAATAGTGTCCCATCATTGGTATCAGTGGGTGGAATAGTGCCCCATCATTGGTATCAGTGGGTGGAATAGTGCCCCATCATTGGTATCAGTGGGAGGAATAGTGTCCCATCATTGGTATCAGTGGGAAGAATAGTGCCCCATCATTGGTATCAGTGGGAGGAATAGTGCCCCATCATTGGTATCAGTGGTAGGAATAGTGCCCCATCATTGGTGTCAGTGGGGGTGAATGGAGACCCATGATTGTTGTCAGTAGAAGGAATAGTGCTAGATCCTTTATATCAGTGGAAGGAAGTATGCCCCGTCATTGGTTTCAGTGGAAGAAATAGTGCTCCATCATTGTTTATTTCAGTGGGAGGAATAGTGCCCCATCATTGGTATCAGTGGGAAGAATAGTGCCCCGTCATTGGTTTCAGTGGAAGAAATAGTGCTCCATCATTGTTTATTTCAGTGGGAGGAATAGTGTCCCAACATTGGTGTCAGTGGGAGGAATAGTGTCCCATCATTGGTATCAGTGGGAGGAATAGTGTGCCATCATTGGTATCAGTGGGAGGAATAGTGTCCCATCATTGGTATCAGTGGGAGGAATAGTGTCCCATCATTGGTATCAGTGGGAGGAATAGTGTCCCATCATTGGTGTCAGTGGGAAGAATAGTGCCCCATCATTGGTATCAGTGGGAGGAATAGTGCCTCATCATTGGTATCAGTGGGAGGAATAGTGCCCCATCATTGGTATCAGTGGGAGGAATAGTGCCTCATCATTGGTGTCAGTGGGAGGAATAGTGTCCCAACATTGTTATCAGTGGGAGGAAATTTACCTCATTATTAGTGTCAGTGGAAGAAGAGAGGCAAGCAAAGGACCATATCTGGCCCATGTTCTGCTGCAGTTTGGAGCCCACTGATATAGACTGAATTGGCATGAAAGTGTACTTAAGTCTTGAATGTTTTAGCTTTGGATTGAAAATTAGGTTTTAGACCTTCTGTCAGTTTTTTGCCCTCACTAGGGAGCATTGCCCTCTTTATTTGTCCTGGTGACTGGACTAAAAGTGATGGGAAATCCCAAATTTTTAGTTGTCCCCTGAACAGAAGTAGAATGGGAACCTTCCAATGGGAAAACGTATTACATGACAACTAAGAGGGGATTTATTTAGCTTTCTCTAATTTCCTTCTGTGTCTACAGGCGATGGAAAATCCCTCAAATTGTACACAGATGAAAGAAAAATTACAGGGATTTTATTAATTCCCTATTCTATGACAAATGCTGCCCTACTCAGTGTTAAACTTGATGGGTTTCCCTTTACCTCCAAACTCCCACCTCTTCTTCTGCCTGTAGATTCCAGCTTCAGATCAGGGTAAGCCTCCACCGTTTTAGGGTTACCACCTTACACCACAGCCATTGATGTAATTTACCCTTTGAGAACCTGGCCTCTCCAAACCCTTCCAATCAGACCTCACTTTTCGATCTCTTTCTCCAGCGCCAGGCCTGTCTTTTACTTTTTCAAAAACATTTAATAGGTTTTTAACTAAGGGAAATAAACTGCTTTGAAAAAAGTCCTGAAAGCTCGACACATTCTGCTAGATTTTCAAGTTTCTTCACCCTTTCTAATAAAAGGAGATAGAAGGTCACAATAATTATCGAATGTGACAGTGGTAAAAAAAAAATTCTATGGCAGTAAAATACGTCGGCGCTTGTTATCTCTTTGAGAGATCTCGCAGTGCTTGCTCTATTCCTTGTTTGCTTTTCAAGTGAAGATGTCAGAGGATTGCCCATCACTGTCAAGGTTGACATTACCTTTTCGAACCTGTTTAATAGTAGTTCTGCTGTTGGAAGAGATTACTTTGGCTGAATGACATACCCGGTTCATGTCACCTTGAGAGATGGCAAGAATAAAGTGGTGGCAAAAAAGTAAAGAGGTGAGTTTTATTTAACACGGGAACTTTCTTGGGAGAGATTGTGTCAGGCTGTTTAACATTTGCTGGACAAGAATCATCTCCCTTATGACTGTTCAACGCCCTAAGCACTGGTTGGTGGTCATTCATTAGACACGATGTGACCTCTGAAAAAGACTGGTTCACAATATACGCATTTCCAAGTACAGGGTTACATTCTGCAGACGTAGCTACTGTGGCTCCATCCTTACCTCAGTATAGAAATGTTCATGCTTTATATAAAGTAACCAATAACAAATACAGGGATATATAGCACTGGCCAGTTTTAAAAAGAAATGTATGCCTATCAGTTTCATCATAAGCAAAATATTTCTGGATTTTCATTGAAGTATAATGGAGAGTGACATTGAAATAATTAATTGTTTTGGGTCATTGGCCAATTGTGCATCTACATTTGATAATTTGTAGTACTGAGACATTGAAATAGAAAGCCATATCTCCCACCCAACATAGATTTTTGTAAAGCACTTGCTCAGCATTTAATTTGGAAGAGAAGTGGGCTCAGAGTTTGTAATACTGGTAATAGTTGGCTGTGACCCCTAATTAACTCTTAGGGGCCCCCGTTTGGGCTGGCAAGATCTAATGAGTTGGATGCCACTCACTAGTGAGGATGCAGGCTGGGGAGAGGTTCATCCAGACCCAAAGCATGTTATAGAAAAGGAATGAAATAGCCCGGCCGCCATACACCTTGCCCCAGCCCAAATGATTAGTAGGTAAAAGCCGCATCAGCTTAATTCATCAAGGCCATGCCCCCAAGGTTCTGCGCCCTGACCTCCATTATATAGGCCCAAGGGTGGGGCAAAACACGTCGAGGGCATGGCTTGGATGAATAGGCTGCTTTTATCTGCTAGGCCAAGGTGTGTGTCCGCTGCCGGAGTATCCACTGATCCAAAGACGTTGGAGGCTGTTACTACTTGGACTAGACCTACAAATGTGACGGAGTTACGATCCTTCTTGGGTTTTTGTTCCTACTACCGGAGGTTGGTGAAGAATCTCTCTCAGATAGCTGGTCCTTTGAATGAGCTGCTGAAGAGGGAAACGGAAGAAGAAGGGCTGACTCCTCGGAAGACAGAGACACTCAGGAAAGGGCCCAGAGGATCTAAAGAGGATACCCATGCTACAAGCCACCCCCTTGGGGGCAGGGCTACATAAGTGTCAGCCATTACAGGCCCCAAAAAATAGCCCACAGGCGTTCACCTGACAGCAATGAACTTTGTGTTCTGTGGCTGGAGGTACAGCCGAGGAGGAGAGGGAGAATGGAGGAGGAGGAGGAGGAGAAGAAGAGGCAGGCCTGCATGCAATCCGTGGTGCTATTTTCTATTTCTACATGGTGACAATTGGCTGTTATAGAAAGAGCAGAAGAGGCAGAAGTGCTTGTTTAGCAAGAGTGGGTAAGGGCCAAGAGTTGTCAGGGGAAATATCAGACAGCCTTGGAGTTGTTGGTGTTCCTGGCCATCCGAGAGTTGCAAGTGTTTCAAGTCAGTGACTGGTTTTGCTAGCCACCTTAGAGTGTTCTTGGCCACCTTGGAGTTGTAGGTATTGGTGGCCAGCTATTTGGGAGCTGTATATTTCCCTGACCACCTTGGATTTGTGGGTGTTCCTGGCCACCTTGGAGTTGTGTGTGTTTACAGAATTCTTATCAGTGTATCAGTTATTTATCAGGTGTTATTGAACATCCTGGAATTCTGAGTGTTTCTGGGCACCTTGAAATGATTAGTCTTTTTGACCATGGAGAAGTTATCAGTGTTCTTAGACATCTTGTAATTGTGGGTGTTCCTGGGCGCCTTGGAATGGTTGGTATTTTTGGCCACCACTATGTTTTTGGCTAATATTGACCACCTTGGAGTTGTGGGTATTCAAAGCAATCTTGGGTGTTCCTGGATTTGCTGATGTTTCTGATCATCTTGGATTTGTGAGTTCAACACACTGTGGATCTGTGAGTGTTCCTTGCCTCCTTGGCATTACAGGTGTTCCTGGCCACCTTTGAGTTGTAGATTTTCATGGCCATCTTGGATCTTGGGGTGTTCCTGCCCACCTTAAGGGTATGGGTGTTCTTGCCCATTTTGAAGGTATTGGCAGTCCTAATGTCACCTTTGAGTTGTGGGTGTCCATGGAGTTGTTAGTGTCAGGAGCATCACAGAGAGAGAGAGAACGTGAAATGTGATGTGGCCAATACGCAGTAATTTCATGGATGAATTAGAATTTTTGTGACCTAAACAATCTTCCTGGGCTATATGGGATGCAGTCAACGTGTTGAAGTGGCTGAATGAACATCTGATGCTGGTGAGGACCTGGAAACTTATGTGGAGGCTGACCTACACACAGGTTTTCCTGCGGATACCTGCACAGAGGAGGGAGTTGGAGAGGCAATACTGAAATCCATTCATAAGCATGATTCGTCATACCAACCAGAGCAATACAGATCCTAAGACCTTGGGAAAATAGAAGAGGTATTCCATTTAGGTGGATTTTCTTGCACAGATTTACTGCATTTCTGGTAAGAGGCTGACCTACTCCCCCCTGAATTGGGAGACGTTTTTGGGGACTTTTTCTTACTTTCCCTTGGCTATACTACTATTGGATCTGATAATACACACGCCATTGTATTATCCCATCTGGTAAGGGGCTCATTCATTCACGGTAGAGGTCTTCGCTGCACCATCTATTGAGTTGAGTTTTTGCACCTTGGAGATACATCACATGCATGTTGGATTTATAGGGACTTTATATTCATTTATGCACTTATTTTCTGGATTCACCATTGATTTTGCTTGTATCATTGTTCACTTTTGTTCACTTTGTTGAGCACATGCAATTTACCACTTAATTTTTGATTTGTTTGTCACAGAGGACTTTGTCCTCCCAACAATTGTATTTCATCTGTCAATATTTTTATTGATTTATCATTTATTTATACATATTAGATATTAGCTAATAGATTAGCGCACCTGATATTCACCATTCAAATTGTGGGTGTTCCTGGGCGCCTTGGAATGGTTGGTATTTTTGGCCACCACTATGTTTTTGGCTAATATTGACCACCTTGGAGTTGTGGGTATTCAAAGAAATCTTGGAGTTATGGGTGTTCCTGGAGTTGCTGATGTTTCTGATCATCTTGGATTTGTGAGTTCAACACACCGTGGATCTGTGAGTGTCCCTTGCCTCCTTGGCATTACGGGTTTTCTTAGCCACCTTTGAGTTGTAGATTTTCATGGCCATCTTGGATCTGTGGGTGTTCCTGCCCACCTTAAGGGTATGGGTGTTCTTGCCCATTTTGAAGGTATTGGCAGTCCTAATGTCACCTTTGAGTTGTGGTTGTTCATGGATACCTTGGGGTTGTCAGTGTTCCTGGACATCTTGGAGTTGTGGGTGTTCCTGGGCACCTTGAAATGGTTGATATTTTTGGTCGCCTTGAAGTTTTTGGCAATTATTGACCACCTTTGAGTTGTTGGTATTCATAGCAAATTTGGAGTTATGGGTGGTCCTGGCCACATTGGAGTTATGGGTGTTCCAGGCTTCTTTGGAGTTGCTGATGTTTCTGGTCACCTTGGAATGGTTTCCTGACCCACCTTGGATCTGTGAGTTTTCCTTACCATCTTGGCCTTATGGGTGTTCCTGAACACCTTTGAGTTAGATTTTACTGGCCATCTTGAAAATGTGAGTTTTCTTGCCCTTCCTGAAGTTATTGACCACCATTGAAATATGTATGTTTCTAGCTACCTTGGAGTTGTGGGTGTTTCTGGCTAACCTGGAGATTTTGGTTTTCTGTTCCTCCATTTTTTTATGTTTTTGCCCACCTTGGGGTTGTGGGTGTTCTTGGATGAATTTAAACTGTAGATATTCATGCCCACCTTGGATCTTTTGGTGCTCCTAGCCACTATGTGATATGATACCTGGGAACTCAAGTCTCTTGGGTACATAAAGAACTGCTAGTGACTTTCTACTACCTGAAATATCAATCTTAGGTGAACTGACTAAAAATATTATACGTTTTATATGGGTTATCCCAAGATCTCAGCAACTCTTCTGCAGTGATGCTGATTAGCGATTTTGTCACGAAGGCCCTTGTTAAGGCACTTTCTGTTATA
This sequence comes from Pelophylax lessonae, assembly GCF_965119305.1. Taxonomy (NCBI): domain Eukaryota; kingdom Metazoa; phylum Chordata; class Amphibia; order Anura; family Ranidae; genus Pelophylax; species Pelophylax lessonae. The sequence goes on from NC_138774.1 coordinate 13,074,175, forward strand.
GGGTGACAATGCTCTGTGCTTGTCACTTGTGTTCCAGTGTTGTCACCGTGTCAGTGGAAACCTTGAGAGGTCTTGCCGTCAAAACAAGTATTACAAACCTTGTTTATGATACATTGTGCCTTAGCAAATAAAATATCACTCAAATATGGTTTACATCTACTTTAAGTCTCAGAATCTATCATTTCATATCATTTTATTGACAATATGTGGAATATTTGTGATCATGGAATGCTCTAAGCTGTCAGTGCAGTCAGATGTAACACATACCAGCAATTAAACATGAAACCCTGCCAATATTTGTCACCGTAAATTCAATTGATTTGTGGGTTCAACTCACTTTGACTCTGTGAGTTTTCCTTGCCACCTTGGCATCATGGGTGTTCCTGGCCACCTTCCAGTTGTAGATGTTCCTGGCTGCCATGGATCTGTGGGTGTTCCTGGCCACCTTGAAGGTTTGGGAATTCTCGCCCATCTTGAAGATTTTGGCATTTCTAATGCCACCTTTGAGTTGTGGGTGTCCATGCATACCTTAAGGTTTGTCAGTGTCCCTGGACCTCTTGGAGTTGTAGGTGTTCCTCCTGGGCACCTTGAAATGGTTGGTATTTTTGGCCAGCTTGGAGTTTTTGGCAATTATTTACCACCTTGGAGATGTGGGTGTTCATAGCAACCTTGGAGTTATGAGTGGTCCTAGCCACGTTGGAGTTTTGGGTGTTCCTGGACTCCTTGGAGTTGCTGATGTTTCTGGTCCCCTCGGATTTGTTGGTTTTCAGACCAACCTTGGATCTGTGAGTGTTCCTTGCCACCTTGGCATTATGGGTGTTCCTGGCCACCTTTGGTTTGTAGATTTTCCCTTACCATCTTGGATCTGTGGGTGTTCCTGGACACCTGGAAGTCGTGGGTGTTCTTGCCCATCTTGAAGTTATTGACCACCATTGAAATACCTATGTTTCTGGCTACCTTGGAGTTGTGGGTGTTTCTGGCTAACCTGGAGATTTTAGTTTTCCCACTCTCCATTTTTTTTTTAAGTCAAGACTAAAATCTCATACAAATGTAAAAAGTCGTTTTAGGTCTGCAGCTTTTCCTAAAATAATCTCCGGTGATCCTGTCACAAAGGCCCTTGTTGAGGCACTTTCTGTGATAGGGTGACAACGCTCTGTTCTTGTCACTTGTGTTCCAGTGTTGTCACCGTGTCAATGGAAACCTTGAGAGGTCTTGCTGATGTTCAATGCAGAAGCACGTCAAAACAAGTATTACAAACCGTGTTTATGATACATTGTGCCTTAGCACATCAAATATCACTCAACTATGGTTTACATCTACTTTAAGTCTCAGAATCTATCATTTCATAGCATTGTAATAAAAATATGTGGAATAATTGTTAGAATTGCACCTTTAAATGATTGGTATTTTAGGCCACCTTGGAGTTTTTGGCAATTATTGACCACCTTGGAGTTTTGGGTATTCATAGCAACCTTGGAGTTATGGGTGGTCCTGGCCATGTTGGAGTTTTGGGTGTTCCTGGACTCTTTGGAGCTGCTGATGTTTCTGGTCACCTTGGATTTGTTGGTTTTTAGACCAACCTTGGATCGGTGAGTATTCCTTGCCACCTTGGCGTTATGGGTGTTTCTGGCCACCTTTGAGTTGTAGATTTTCCCAGCCACCTTGGATCCGTGGGTGTTCCTGGACACGTTGAAGATGTGGGTGTTCTTGTGCATCTTGAAGTTATTGACCGCCATTGAAATATGTATGTTTCTGGCTACCTTGGAGTTGTGGGTGTTTCCGGCCACCTTTTGAGTTGTAGATTTTCCCGGGCCACCTTGGATGTGTGGGTGTTCCTGGACACCTTGAAGTTGTGGGTGTTCTTGCCCATCTTGAAGTTATTGACCACCATTGAAATATGTATGTTTCTGGGTACCTTGGAGTTGTGGGTGTTTATGGCCACCTTTTGAGTTGTAGATTTTCCCAGCCACCTTGGATCTGTGGGTGTTCCTGGACACCTTGAAGTTGTGGGTGTTCTTGCCCTTCTTGAAGTTATTGACCACCATCGAAATATGTATGTTTCTGGCTACCTTTTGAGTTGTAGATTTTCCCGGGCCACCTTGGATCTGTGGGTGTTCCTGGACACCTTGAAGTTGTGGGTGTTCTTGCCCATCGAGAAGTTATTGACCACCATTGAAATATGTATGTTTCTGGGTACCTTGGGGTTGTGGGTGTTTATGGCTAACCTGGAGATTTTGGTTTTCCCACTTTCCATCTTTTTTAAAAAATGAACGTACAAAGAGCTACCACAGGTAGAAACTATAAAATATTGTATGTATGGAAATTATTCTGGTCTAGACTAGAATCTCATACAAATGTAAAATGTAGTTTTCAAACGTTTTAGGTCTGCAGCTTTTCCTAAAATATTCTCCGGTGATCCTGTCACGAAGGCCCTTGTTAAGGCACTTTCTGTTATAGGGTGACAACACTCTGTTCTTGTCACTTGTGTTCCAATGTTGTCACCGTGTCAGGGGAAACCTTGAGAGGTCTTGCTGATGTACTATGCAGAAGCACGTCAAAACAAGTATTACAAACCTTGTTTATGATACATCGTGCCATAGCACATCAAATATCACTCAACTATGGTTTACATCTACTTTAAGTCTCAGAATCTATCATTTCATAGCATTTTAATGACAATATGTGGAATAATTATGAGAATGGAATGCTCTAAGCTGTCAGCGCTGTCAGATGTAAGACATATCTGGAATTAAACACAAAACCCTGACAATCTTTGTCCCCGTAATTGCATTTATTGACACGGGTTAAACAGGTTAGAATAGTTGATGAGGAAGGTGAAAAAATATTCACGTGGGATTAAAGTTGATGCTTTAAATGGTTTGACATTTACTTGGAAAATATGACCTAAAGAAATATAAAAGAGAAAGAAAAACTCACCTAGTTCTGATTTTATCCCTGGTGATGTCTAGTGCTAAGCCTTTCAACCAGGACCACTCAAATCTGATTATTAACCACTTCTGGTCCGGAAGGATTTGTCCCCTTAATGACCAGGCCATTTTTTGTGATTCCGCACTGTGTTACTTTAATGGACAATTGCGCGGTCGTGCGACGCTGTACCCAAATAAAATTGATGTCCTCTTTTCCCCACAAATAGAGCTTTCTTTTGGTCATATTTTATCACCTCTGCGGTTTTTATTTGTTGCGTTATAAACAAAAATAGAGCGACAATTCTGAAAAAAAAACTATATTTTTTTACATTCTGCTATATAACATTCCCCCCCAAAAAAAATAAAAAAATACATTTTTTTTAACATTTTACACCAATTTGCTTTCTGCTACATATTTTTGGTAAAAAAAAATCGCAATAAGCGTATTTTGATTGGTTTGCACAAAAGTTATCGCGTCTACAAACTACGGGAAAGATTTATGTCATTTTTATTGTTTTTTTTTACTAATAATGGCGGCGATCTGCGAATTTTAGCGGGACTGGGACATTGCGGCGGACAGATTGGACCCCTAACTGACATTTTTGAAAAATATGCACTGTTACTGTAATAATGACACTGGCAGGGAAGGGGTTAACCCAGGGCGATCAAAGGGTTAAATGTGTACCTAGGGGAGTGATTCTAACTGTATGGGGGTTAGGCTTGTGAAATGATCACAGAGACCTGTGTTCCTATATAGAAGGATCGCTCTGTGATCATTCCAGGGAGAAGAACGGTCTGCTGTGTTTACAACATCCGACCGTCCTTCTCTCTCAGTGGGGAACGATCGCGGGTGTCAGGCGGCAATCGGAGCCGCCTGCCCCATGCATCGGAGTCACCGCTGCCGAGTGGGGGCGGGAGCTCGCCCCCTAGCTGCAGGCGCGCGACCGACATATACCTACGGCAGTTGGCACAGGAAGACCAGCCTGCGGCAGTATTTCTGTGGCGGGCGGTCCGAAAGCGGTTAAGACAGTCCCTGACTTTTTTCTTTTTTTTAATTTTACATCTTAGTTAACCGCTTGCCGACTGTATACTGTGGATATACGGCAGCAAGACGGCTCTGCTGAGCAGGATCACAAACCTAGTACCTGCTCCTGCACTACCAGGTCTGGGGCGCACGTGTGCCGCTGGGGGGTCCGCTTCCACTGTGTCTAATCAGACACAGCGGGAGCTGATCAGCAAGTATGGTGGACTCGATGTCCGCCGGCACCCGCTGATGCTTCAGTACACAGGCAGAACGGTGGTCTGCCTATGTAAACAAAGCAGATCGCTGTTCCGTTCACAATGATGCACCCGTTGGTCACCGCAGGGGGTCCGGTGAGTCCCTGTTCATCAATTCAGGTGCGAATCAGGTCTGAATTTGCACCTGAAACTGAGCCGAGGACGCACAGGACCCTTTTCCAATGCAGACCGTGGCCGCCTTGGAGCTGTGTGAACCCGCTCTCAATGGATACACTCTTCTGTCATGCAAATTGGATGCGGATGTGTTTGCCTCAGCCGTCCATCCTTCTCTGTCAGCGGGGAGAGATCGCCGGTGTCAGGTGGCAATTGGAGCCGCCTGACACCTGCACTGGCTTCCCCGCTGACGATCGGGGGCGGGAGCGCACCGCTTGCCCCCTAGCTCCCCCCAGGCAGATGACGTTTTTTAACGTGATTCTGCCTGGGACAGCCACTTTGCCGACGTAAATACAAAGTAAGAGGTCGGCAAGTGGTTAAGGGTAGGTTTTATTTCAGGAGAAATTCTGCCGAAACTGCAGTTTATGAGCCAAACGGAGGTCACCATGGTGGCCTCCTGACCCCCTCAATCATCACAGCTCAGCGGGCACTAAGGAACCCTTCAACCAAAATCTATTTTCCTGCGACCTGCCAAGTGCGTTGTGCATCACACGCCGGGTGCGGAGTCAACATCTAAACCGCCGTCCTTCCCCGGTGCGCACAAGGGCATCAGTCAGCGCTAGCAGAAGGCGAGCGTCAGGATCCGTCGTAGATTTTAATCATTGTATCTTAGAAATGGAGTCATCTATTATTTAAGGTCATGCTATAGCATTTCAGGAATAATATTAATTGTCGTTTACTTTGATCAGCCAGCCAGCCCCGGAGTTTTGAAAGGAGCTGCTCCTTTTTCATAGTTCACAGGCAAACGCATTTCAAAGTGTCGGAGAAAGTTGATAATATCCTTTAGACAACCTTGGTCTGAGTGTGGCAATTAAAACACACTTTCTTCTCTCTGATCCCGTATTGCTGACGCAGGGAAAGGAGACGGCTGGGAATGTTAGGGAATATTTTAGGAGGGAAAGAAGAAGACTGTTTAACCACTTCAACAGCGGGTACTTCCACCCCCCTTCCTGCCCAGGCCAATTTTCAGCTTTCAGCGCTGTCGCACTTTGAATGACAATTGCGTGGTCATCCTACACTGTACCTATATGACATTTTTATCATTTTTTTTCCCCACACAAATTGAGCTTTCTTTTGGTGGTATGTAATCACTGCTGGGTTTTTTTTATTTTTTGCTAAAAAAAACCTGGAAAAAAAGAAAATTTTGAAAAAAAAAATATTTCTGTCAGCAAATTTTGTAAATAAATCATTTTACCCCTTCACTGATGTGTGCTGATGAGTTGGCACTGATAGGCTTCACTGATGAGCACTAATGAGGTGGCACTGATGGGTACTGATGAGGTGGCATTAAAGATCACTGATTAGGTGGCACTGATGAGCCTTGATAGACGGCACTGATAGGTGGCACTTATAGGCAATGATAAGGTGGCACTGGTGAGGAGGCACTAATATGCCGCACTGATAAGTGGCACTGATATTTGACTCTAATGAGCACTAATAGGCACTGATAGTTGGCACTGATGGGCACTTATAAGCAGCAATAATGAGCAATGATAGGCAGCACTGACAGGCTGCACTGATGAGCAGGCACTGATGGGCACTGCTGGGACTGTACTGTAATCAGGGCACTGACTGGTGTCACTGATGGGTACTGATGGGTGGCACTGATGGGCACTGCTGGGGCTGTACTGTAATCAGGGCACTGATTGGTGTCACTGATGGGCACTGATGAGCAGGCACTGATGGGCACTGCTGGGCCTGTACTGTAATCAGGGCACTGATTGGTGGCACTGATGGGCGGCACTGATGGGCACTGCTGGGGCTGTACTGTAATCAGGGCACTGATTGGTGTCACTGATGGGCGGCACTGATGAGCAGGCACTGATGGGCACGGCTGGGGCTGTACTGTAATCAGGGCACTGATTGGTGTCACTGATGGGCACTGATGGGCTGCATTGATGAGCAGGCACTGCTGGGGCTTTACTGTAATCAGGGCACTGAATGGTGGCACTGATGAGCAGGCACTGATGGGCACTGCTGCGGCTGCACAGTAATCAGGGCACTGATTGGTGTCACTTATGGGCGGCACTGATGAGCAGGCACTGATGGGCACGGCTGGGGCTGTACTGTAATCAGGGCACTGATTGGTGTCACTGATGGGCACTGATGGGCTGCATTGTTGATCAGGCACTGCTGGGGCTGTACTGTAATCAGGGCACTGATTGGTGTCACTGATGGGCGGCACTGATGAGCAGGCACTGATGGGCACTGCTGGGGCTGTACTGTAATCAGGGCACTGATTGGTGACACTGATGGGCACTGATGGGTGGCAATGATGAACAGGTACTGCTGGGGCTGTACTGTAATCAGGGCACTGATCGTTGTCACTGCTGGGCACTGTTGGGGCTGCACTAATGATCAGTGCCCTGATTACCTGTACAGATTTCCCCTGCAAGGAGATGCCGCTGATCGGGTCTCCTCTCCTCACACTGACACAGAGACACAGCCGATCATGTGGGTAACATTGCGCAAACAGAATCGCGGGACGCATGACGCACAGAAGAAGCTCTTGTACCTTTTTTGGGCATCATGCATCCCCCGATTCTGTTTGCGCGATGTTACCGCGATTTCGGCAGGCGGAAATTGCTGCAACATCGCACAGCATTTGGGTTGCCATTGCAAATCACGGGCATCACACAGGCGTCCCGCGATTTGCAATGATTTCTGGATCGGGGGCAGAATCGCGGTGATTCTGCCCATGATCCGCTGCGCCCACATGTGAACGTAGCCTTAGGGTGGAGGAATTTGACTGGCCGGCACAGAGTCCTGACCTCAAACTGATAGAACACCTTTAGGAGGAATTAGAGCACAGACCGGGGATGGCCCCTTCCTGTTCCAACATTACTTCGCACCAGTGCAGGCCAGTCATGTTCCTCCACCCCAAACTTACTTATCCATGTCTTTATGGACCTAGCTTTGTGCACAAAGTAAGGTCCATAAAGACATGGATGAGTGAGTTTAGGGTGGAGAAACTTGACTGGCCTGCACAGAGTCCTGACCTCAACCCGATAGACCACCTTTGGGATGAATTAGAGCACAGACCGGGGATGGCCCCACACCAGTGCAGGCCAGTCAAGTTCCTCCACCCCAAACTCGTTCATCCTTGTCTTTATGGACCTTGCTTTCAGTAAGGTCCATAAAGACATGGATAAGCGAGTTTGGGGTGGAGGAACATGACTGGTCTGACCTCAACCCGATAGAACACCTTTGGGATGAATTAGAGCAGAGACCGCGAGCCAGGCCTTCTCTTCCAACATCAGTGCCTGACCTCACAAATGCGCTTCTGGAAGAATGGTCAAACATTCCCATAGATACACTCCTAAACCTTGTGGACAGCCTTCCCAGAAGAGTTGAAGCTGTTATAGCTGCAAAGAGTGGGCCAACTCAATATTGAACCCTACAGACTGAGACTGGGATGCCATTATAGTTCATGTGTGTGTAAAGGCAGGCGTCTCAATACTTTTGGTAATATAGTGTATATGATCAGTGTAGCAATGCATTCAAAATATACAGAGCTATTCAATGCATGATCAGTCTGATTGTCTGTGTTCAAATCATGCCGGTATGACACCGGGTACAATTGAGATGTTTGATATATTTATAAAAAAAGAAAAATACTTTCCTGAAAATCTCCAATAGGTATGCAAGAAAGTTCTCCAAAGTGCATTACATGGCTCTCCCGGGGAAGAAGAATCTTCTCATAATTTTCAGATAGCGAGTATCTCAGTTGGTTGGGAAGTAGAGGAGATTGCTTCCTCTTGTAGGTGTAACAATGTATCTGATTCATCCTGTGAAATGTTACAAGGAAGCAGATTACTTTGCTTTCATCTCTCCCTAAAACAATTCAAAGTCACCTGTGAAGTGATTTCATATTGGGAGCAACAAGAGGAAGTGTAATGGGAATGCTAAAAGTTTTGACATGTGACTTTTTTTTTTGTCTTTAACCACTTCATCACCGGAAGGATTTTCCCCTTTAATGACCAGGCCATTTTTTCGATTCGGCACTGCGTTAGTTTAACTGACAATTGCGCAGTCGTGCGACGCTGTACCCAAATACAATTGAAGTCCTCTTTTTCCCACAAATAGAGCTTTCTTTTGTGGGTATTTGATCACCTGTGCGATTTTTATTTTTCTTCCAATCTGCTGCACTTCCACTCAGCGCCGATTCGCAGCTATCCTACATCTTATTGGCCTCCTTACCTGGACCCTGTTGGGATCGAGTTGAATGGTGCATTCTATACCATCATCTGGTAAGCGTATTGGCATGTCATATTAACCACTTGCTGACCGCCCACAGTATATTTACTGCGGCAGTCAGCCCCTCACAGGCAAAGCGACGTAGGACTACGTCGCTAGCCTCAGAGGCTCTAGGGGGCAAGCGCCAGGGCCGGTGCTTCCACTAGGCAAACTAGGCAGCCGCCTAGGGCGCATTGCCACCTAGGGGCGCAGCCACGAGTCGGCACTCTCCTTTATTAATGGTCCCTGTGAGCTGAGGGGAGGGGCAGCAGTGGGGGAGGAAGAAGGGACAGAGGAAGATGCTAGGTGTCTGGGGCAGTGGCGGAACTATCAGGCCTTGGCTTTCCACCAATGTTGGAGGGGCCCCCAAAACGCAGGAAGGGAGCCCCCTGGAGTGCTGCCTGCATGATGATCCTCTTCGGCTGGAGCTGTGGTGAGCACTGTGGTCCAGGAGAGGAGTGTCCTAGGAAAAGGAATCACAGTGAAGGAGGACAGAGCGCAGGCCACTCTCTTCATACCGCTCAGTGAGCGTTCCCAGAACAGGGGATCGGGGTCCCTGGGTGTGACATGGAGGATCCCTGGTGTGAAAGGGAATCGGGGTCACCAGGTGTGTCATGGGGAATCAGAGTCACCAGGTGTGTCATGGGGGATAGGGGTCACCAGGTGTGCCATGAGGAATTGGGGTTCCTGGGTGTGCCATGAGGAATTGGGGTCCCCAGGTGTGACATGGAGGAACGTCAGGGTCTCTCCGGGTATGACATGGAGGAAAATCAGGGACCCCTGGTGTGACATATATATAGGAACATTGGGGTCACTGGGTATGACATGAAGGAACACGAGGTTCCATGGTTGTGACATGGAGGAACATCGGGGTCAGTGGGCATGGCAGCAAGACATGAAGGAATATTGGGGTCCCAGAATGTGACATGGAAAAACATCAGGGTCCCTGGGTGTGACATAGAATGACATCAGGGTCCCCAGGTGTGACATGGAGGAATATGGTGGTCACTGGGTACGACAGCATAACATGGAGGAACCATCAGATCAGGGTCACTGGGTATGACAGAGAAGTTTTTAACCCCTACCCTTCTTATTTTTTTTTGGGGGGGGGCAAGTAACTGGTCTTGCCTAGGGCGTAAAATAGTGTAGCACCGGCCCTGGCGAGCGCGCCTGCCCCCGCTCGCTCCTGCACATCCCCGCGCGTGTGACTGGCGGACCCAATGTCCGCCGGTCACTCGTGATCGTCGGGTGCCGAGGGAGAAAGGCAGGCGGCTAATGTAAACAAAGCCGTCTGTCATTCTTCCCTGTGTAAGAACAGAGATCATACGGTCCTGCTATGTAGGATCGTATGTCTCTGTTGGTACACCACTAGCCACGCCCCTTTACAGTTAGACGCACGCTCCTAGGGACACATTTAACCCCTGGATGTCTAATAAAGTTAACCCCTTCCCTGCCAGTGTCATTTTTACAGTAACAGTGCATATTTTTAGCACTGATTACTGCAGTAATGTCACTGGTACCCCCAAAAGTGTCAAAATGTCAGTCAAGGGTCCGATCTGTCCACCGCAATGTCGCAGTCCCGCAAAAAAAAATCTCAGATCGCCGCCATTACTCATTAAAAAAAAAACAACAAAAATTACAAAAATCTTTCCCTTAGTAAACGCAATAACTTTTGCGCAAACCAATCAAAATACGCTTATTGCGTTTTTTTTACCAAAAATATGTAGCAGAAAACAAATTGGCCTAAAATGTTAAAAAAAATTAGATTTTTACATTTTTTTGGGGGGGAATTTCATATAAAAAAATGTGAAAAATATTGTTATTTTTTCAAAATTTACGCTCTTTTTTTGTTTATAGCGCAAAAAAATCGCACAGGTGATCAAATACCACCAAAAGAAAGCTCTGTTTGTGGGGGGAAAAAAAGGACATCAATTTCATTTGGGTACAGCGTCGCACAACCGCGCAATTGTCCGTTAAAGTCACACAGTGCCGCATCGCAAAATAGGGCCTGGTCAGGAAGGGGGTAAAATTTTCCGGGGCTTAAGTGGTTAACGGACGCACCATGGAGGAACACATATAGTACCGCTGTGGTGGAGGACTTTACATCTTTTCCCCACACTGTTATTTCACTCTAAATTTTGGGACTTTTAAACTTAAATTAATTTAAGTTTTTTTTTTTTTTGGGTCCTTTATTATTATTATTATTATTTTTTATTCTTATTTATATTCTTTTCTTTTTCTTTTTACTGTGCATCTCATTATATTAAGTTGTATTGTTGCTATACTTGGCCTTCAGAGCCGAGCTGTATGTTTTTGTATCATTTCACTATAGTTGTACACATTTATACACCCGGTTCTGTCATTCCACTCTGTCATTGGAGTATTTCACTTTAGAATATTTCATATTTTTTCAATTATATATACATTTATATATATATTTTATCAAATTTAGTGCAGCTACACTTTATTTATTTCTTTATTGATCATAGCAGTCCACTATGGAGTGTATCTACCGTCTTTCTTTTAACTCTTCATTGACCATAGCGGTCCACTATGCCATGTATCTACTGTCTTTCTTTTAACTCTTTATTGACCATAGCGGTCCACTATGCCATGTATCTACTGTCTTTCTTTTAACTCTTTATTGACCATAGCGGTCCACTATGCCGTGTATCTACTGTCTTTCGTTTAACTCTTTATTGACCATAGCGGTCCACTATGCTGTGTATCTACTGTCTTTTAACTCTTTATTGACTAAAGCAGCCCACTATGCCATGAATCTACTGTCTTTCTTTTAACTCTTTATTGACCAAAGCAGTCCACTATGCCGTGTATCTACAGTCTTTCTTTTAACTCTTTATTGACCATAGAGGCCCACTATGCCACTTATCTACTTTCTTTATTTTAACTCTTAAATGACCATAGCAGCCCACTATGCCGTGTATTTACTGTCTTTCTTTTAACTCTTTATTCACCAAAGCAGCCCACTATGCTGTGTATCTACAGTCTTTCTTTTAACTCTTTATTGACCATAGAGGCCCACTATGCCACTTATCTACTTTCTTTATTTTAACTCTTAAATGACCATAGCAGCCCACAATGCCATGTATCTACTGTCTTTCGTTTAACTCTTTATTGGCCAAAGTTGCCCACTATGCTGAGTATCTACAGTCTTTCTTTTAACTCTTTATTGACCATAGAGGCCCACTATGCTGTGCATCTACAGTCTTTCTTTTAACTCTTTATTCACCAAAGCAGCCCACTATGCTGTGTATCTACTGTCTTTTAACTCTTTATTGACTAAAGCAGCCCACTATGCCATGAATCTACTTTCTTTCTTTTAACTCTGCATTGACCAAAGCAGCCCACTATGCCGTGTATCTACTGTCTTTCTTTTAACTCTTTATTGACCATAGAGGCCCACTATGCCGTGTATCTACTGTCTTTTAACTCTTTATTGACCAAAGCAGCCCACTATGCCGTGTATCTACTGTCTTTTAACTCTTTATTGACCAAAGCAGCCCACTATGCTGAGTATCTACAGCCTTTCTTTTAACTCTTTACTGACCATAGAGGCCCACTATGCCGCTTATCTACTTTCTTTATTTTAACTCTTAAATGACCATAGAGGCCCACTATGCCGTGTATCTACTGTCTTTCTTTTAACTCTTTATTGACCAAAGTAGCCCACTATGCTGTGTATCTACTGTCTTTCTTTTAACTCTTTATTGACCATAGAGGCCCACTATGCCGTGTATCTACTGTCTTTTAACTCTTTATTGACCAAAGCAGCCAACTATGCCGTGAATCTACTGTCTTTCTATTAACTCTTTATTGACCAAAGCAGCCAACTATGCCGTGTATCTACTGTCTTTTAACTCTTTATTGACCAAAGCAGCCCACTATGCTGAGTATCTACAGCCTTTCTTTTAACTCTTTACTGACCATAGAGGCCCACTATGCCGCTTATCTACTTTCTTTATTTTAACTCTTAAATGACCATAGAGGCCCACTATGCCGTGTATCTACTGTCTTTCTTTTAACTCTTTATTGACCAAAGTAGCCCACTATGCTGTGTATCTACTGTCTTTCTTTTAACTCTTTATTGACCATAGAGGCCCACTATGCCGTGTATCTACTGTCTTTTAACTCTTTATTGACCAAAGCAGCCAACTATGCCGTGAATCTACTGTCTTTCTATTAACTCTTTATTGACCAAAGCAGCCCACTATGCCGTGTATCTACTGTCTTTCTTTTATCTCTTTATTGACCATAGTGGTCCACTATGCCGTGTATCTACTGTCTTTCTTTTAACTCTTTATTGACCATAGTGGTCCACTATGCCGTGTATCTACTGTCTTTCTTTTAACTCTTTATTGACCATAGCAGTCAACTATGGTGTGTATCTACTGTCTTTCTTTTAACTCTTTATTGACCATAGCGGTCCACCTTGCTAGATTCATCTGGCATTGCTGCACAGGTTCAGCCTCTTCTTCCAGGGAGACGAGGAGGGGGCTGAACCTGTACAGCTAGGCCAGATGAATCCAGTAAGATGGAACACTATGGTAAATTAGAGTTAAAATAAAGAGAGTAGATACACAGCATAGAGGATCTCTATGGTAAACTAGGAGTTAAAAGATAGACAGTAGATACATGGTATATCTTGATGGATTGTACATGCTCCAAAATGCGTAGCCGCGCCCTGCTTTCCTCCCATTGTGACGCCATAGGTCGGTGCATTCCAGCGTGGTTTCGGATGTAACAAAGGCATCTGCCAGTGCCGGAGTCAGATACACAGAGCGGGCACCCGCTCACACAGAGACGGTTACAGGATTTAATGTAGCGATCTATGTTACTTGAAGAGTTTTACCTTCTACATGTGAGTTGCTAATTGTGCTTTTATCAATAAATACGTCTTAATACTGCACTTAGGAGGCGCTCCCCTCTTTGTTTTTTTGCCTTTTTTTTTCACACATCTGCTTCCCCCCCCTCCCCTTGAACTCATTAGCCTTAAATACAGATCTCACATATTTTATTTTTAATCTCAGGAAAGCTGCAAACACAACTTTTTTTTTATACACGAACCCATATTACAAATCTTCCAGGCTACACTGGGTCAGTGTGACCTTCTTGCATAGCATTTTGTAGTTATCGCCGTTTCCTAAGCAACCCCATGAATAGTTAATTTTGTCTCTCCGTATCCAGTTACTAAGCTGTCCTATTTATACATTCTGCTGTAACGCACCACAATACATGCAATGGTTTTTATCCCCCCGCACAATGGCCGTGTTAAGGGTCATGGACCAATAAGCCGGGCCCGTTCCGCCTTTTTTTTCTGCTCCTTAATAAGTGGTAAAATAAATGTGTTGTGGACTGCAGGCATACATACTTATTTGCGGTAATTAAGTTGTAAGGTCAGCCTGGGAGAATTTTCCTTTTTCTGGCATTGTAGACGCGATTCATCACCTGAGGCATGGAGCCGGGCCCCTTTGATCCCTACCTGTGCCTTATTACCCTCCTGTGATCAAGTTAGGTTAGACTTGTCTTATTACAAGAAATATGCTCGCATTTTGACCGCAATATTACCATTAACTGTTTTCTTTTTTTTTTCTTTTGTAGTTTAATGGGCTCAGGCTAAGCATTTGCTTTGGAAAATAAATAATCTTGTTTTTTTTTATGTTTTCCTTGGTAGAACAGGACAAAATGTCAAGGGGGCGACTATACTTAATGTAACATTACCTAAAGGGCGACATTTACCAAATGATGATTAAGTTAACCACTTCAGCTCCGGAAAGGTTTTACCCCCTTAATGACCAGGCCATTTTTTTGCGATGCGGCACTGCGTTACTTCAACTGCCAATTGCGCGGTCGTGCAACGCTGTACCCAAAACCACACGCCGCCAAATTCACATGCACATAATCACGTAGATCTATGTGATTATGAGCAGCCGAGCCACCCTGTGGCAGTAAATCTGCGTGCGGTGGTCGGCAAGTGGTTAACTACTTAGGGACCGCCCACCGCAGTTTTACTGCGGCAGGCAGCCACGCCTGGGCAAAGCGACGTAGTACTACGTCGCTCGCTCAGGAGACTCAAGTTGGCGAGCACGCGCCGCCGGAGGCGCGCTCCCGCCCCCCCTCGTCAGCTGGGGAGCCAGTGCATGTGGCCTGCGGCTCCGATGGCCGCCGGCTACTCGCGATCTCCCGCCGCTGACAGAGACGGACAGACGGCTGATGTTAACCAATTAGCGACCGCCCACAGCAGTTTTACTGCGGCAGGCAGCCGCTCCTGGGCAAAGCAACGTAGTACTACGTCGCTCGCTCAGGAGACTCTAGGGGGGGCAGGCTCGCGTCCCCGGCGGCGCTCTACTGCCCTCGCTCGTCAACTGGGGAGCCAATGCGTGTGACCAATGGCTCCGATGATCGCCGGCTACTCGCGATCTCCTGCTGCTGACAGAGAAGGACAGACGGCTGATGTTAACCTCCTAGCGACCGCCCACCGCAGTTTTACCGCGCCTGGGCAAAGCGAAGTAGTTATGCGTCACTCGCTCAGGAGACTCTAGGGGGCGAGCGCTCGCCGCCGCCGACGCTCTCCCGCCCCCGCTCGTCAGCTGGGGAGCCAGTGCGTGTGACCGATGGCTCCGATGGCCGCCGGCTACTCGCGATCTCCCGCCGCTGACAGAGAAGGACAGATGGCTGATGTTAACCACTTATCGACCACCCACTGCAGTTTAACTGCGGCAGGCAGCCGCTCCTGGGCACAGCGACGTAGTACTATGTCGCTCGCTCAGGAGACGCTAGGGGGCGAGCGCGCGCCGCCGACGGCGCGGACCCACCCCCGTTAATAAGCTGGGGAGCCAGTGCGTGTAACCGGTGGCTTTGATGGCCGCCGGCTACTCGCGATCTCCCGCCGCTGACAGAGAAGGACAGACGGCTGATGTTAACCACTTAGCGACCGCCCACCGCAGTTTTACTATGGCAGGCAGCCGCTCCTGGGCAAAGCGACGTAGTACTACGTCTCTCACTCAGGAGACTCTAGGGGGCGAGGGCTCGTCGCCGGCGGTGCGCTTCTGTCCCCGCTCGTCAGCTGGGGAGCCAGTGCGTGTGAGTGACGGCTCTGATGGCCGCCCGCTACTCGTGATCTCCCGCCGCTGATGTTAACACAGCTGTCTGTCATTCTCCCTTAGATTATCACAGAGGCTATGCGATCCTGCTATATAGTACCGCATGCCTCTGTGGTGATCTCACAAGCCACGCCCCTCTACAGTTAGAATCACTGATCACCAGTACAGTTAACCCTTTCTCTGCCAGTGTCATTTTTAGCACTGATTACTGTAGTAATGTCACTGGTCCCCCCAAAAGTGTCCAAAATGTCAGTTCGGGGTCCAATCTGTCCACCGCAATTTTGCAGTCCAGCTAAAAATTGCAGATCGCCACCATTACTAGTAAGAAAAAAAAAAACAATGAAAATTACATAACTCTTTCCCCTAGTTTGTAGACGTGATAACTTTTGCGCAAACCAATCAAAATACGCTTATTGGGATTTTTTATTTTTTTTACCAAAAATATGTAGCAGAATACAAATTGGCCTAAAATGATGAAAACATTTGATTTTTAAATGTTTTTTTTTTTAATGTTATATAGCAAAATGTGAAAAAATATTGTTTTTTTTTTTTTCAGAATTGTCGCTCTTTTTTTGTTTATAGCGCAAAAAATAAAGATCGCAGAGGTGATCGAAAAACCACCAAAAGAAAGCTCTATTTGTGGGGGAAAAAATATAAAATAAATAAAAATGACATAAATCTTTCTCCTACTTTTGCGCAAAACAATCAATATACAGTAATCCCCCGCTACATCGCGGTTCAGTTTTTGCGGTCCCGGTAATTCGCGGTTTTTTTTGTAATGTTATTTTACTATATAAATCATTAAAAATGAAATATTTTTGTGTTTTCCATAGCTCTTGCTATGTCTCTTAGTATCTTTTATGTGTTTAAATGAGTTTCTATTGTTTTAAAAGTGTGTTTAAAGACCTTAAAATGCTTTTACACGTACAGTGACAGTAAAAAAACATGCCTACAATGCATTTTAATAGGGTTTTTCTATTTCGCGGAATTTCACTTTTCGCGGCTGGGTCCGGAACGTAACCCCCGCAATGGAGGGGGGTTTACTGTACGCTTATTGGGATTTATTTATTTATTTTTTAACCAAAAATATATAGCAGAAAACAAATTGGCCTAAAATAATAAAAACATTTTATTTTTTTTTTATTTTTATTTATTTTTTTTGGGGGGGGGGGATGTTATATAGCAGAATGTGAAAAATATTGTTTTTTATTCAAAATTGTCGCTCTTTTTTTGTTTATAGCTCAAAAAATAAAATACTACCAAAAGAAAGCTCTATTTGTGAGGGGGAAAAAAAAGACATCAATTTTATTTGGGTACAGCGTCGCACGACCGCGCAATTTTCCATTATAGTAACGCAGTGCCGAATCGCAAAAAATGGCCTGGTCGTTAAGGCAGGGCCATCTTACCGAATGAGCATGCTGGGCAGTTGCCCGGGGGCCCCACTTGCCCAGCAATCTAGCCCCAGCCAAGCATTATTTCTGATTCCTGTGTGCATCCCGTCCATCAAACTTAGCAGGTGGCAAGCGACCCTGCGCTGCTGTCAGGCCACTTGGCCCGTGGAGGGGGCGCCCACAACTGCAGGAATGCCTGTCCGCCTCCACAGGAACAGGCGCACACAGGACAGTCGAGTCTGCTTTCCGTCCATGTGTGTGTTCCCTGTACCGAGCCTGCACCCCAAACTTGGAAGCTGTCATTAGCCTGGCACTGCTGTATAAAAAAATATCGCCTTATCGCTAATTTGTATCTTTATTCTCGTGGGTGATTGTGTAGGCGGGGCCCCAGTGCACTGCATTGCCCGGGGCCATTTAATGTTCTTAAGATGGCACTGCATTAAGGGGGAAAATCCTTCCGGTCCAGAACTGGTTAAGAGAGCGAAGTTCTGCTTAAAATGCAAAGAGTAACTACAGTCTAGCATAGGAAAATATTCCAAAATGAAGAAGAGAAAAGAACAAAGGAGGGATATAAAGTCCCGGGAGAGATCCTTCTGAGTACAGCATTGAGGTTACTGTATAAGATGTACTGGATGATCTCAAAACCTAAGTAGAAATCAAATACTCACTTCAGGGAGGTTACAGGACACCCACGGAGGGGATCGAGCGACTAGACAGTAGTGCTTTCAGGGAATATTTCTGTCCCCGTGCAGATGTAGGTCCCTATCAATGCTTTTCAGGTTCATTTTAGACAATCCTGTGCAGTATAACAGTTGGATCCCTTAGAGTAGTATGGATGAGAAAACAAGCCAAACGAAAAATGTAAGTGGTCTCCAGATGAGCCATGATAGAAAAGATTACTTGGGGGAGTTTATAAATCAAGGACTTATCGGTATTGGCCATAGACAAGCTTTATACATACTCAGGGCCAATGGCGGCTAATGCTCCATGGGCCCAGGAGGGGGCGGCAGACGGACCACACCATACCCCCCCCCCCCGGACCACACCAGCTCACACACCATACCACCCCTCCCCTGTCACCGGCTCACTTACCCTGGACTGACGTGGATGGCAGGCAGTGGTGGCGGCGGCTTCCCTTGCATCTCCTCCCTCCTCCTCCTCCTCCTTGGCCAATAGCATGGCCTCTCCTTTTGGCCAATCAGGAAACGGGTCTCAGGACCCGCTTCCTGATTGGCTTGGATGAGAATCAGTGTGATAATAGTGAATATTTATTCGCTATTGTCCCACAACTGGGTGGGCTCAAGGCTCAGTGCTCTGAGCCCCAAGCCCACCCTTTTTTGAAGCCTATTAAAGTCTCTGGCTTCAAATAAAAAAAAACATTGGAATCCAGGCATCCGGCGCCCTGCATGTAGATTAGGGGGCTGGACGCATGGATAGGTGGGGCGGCGCTCCTGTGCCCCCAATGGATGGGCCGCCACTGCTCAGGGCTGCTGTTAGAAATCACGGGGCCCCATGCAGCCTACCTGACAGGCCCCCCCCCCCTTCCCAGTCAGTGCCATCTTAAGGAAATTAAAGGGCCCCGGGCAATGCAGTGCAATGGGGCCCCACCTGCACAATCACCCACGAGAATAAAAATGCAAATTATCGATAAGGCAATATTTTTTGGTACAGCAGTGCCAGGCTAATGACAGCTTCCAAGTTGGGCGGCTGGGTCCGGTGAACACACACGCGGACGGGAGTCAGACTCGACTGTCCTGTGTGAGCCTGTTCCCGTGGAGGCCGACAGGCATTCCTGCAGTTGTGGGCTCCCCCTCCACGGCCCAAGTGGCCTGAAAGCAGTGCAGGGCGGACAGGCACTTGCCATCTGCTAAGTTCGGCGGCTCGGCCTGGTGAACACACACACAGACGGGAGTCAGACTCGACTGTCCTGTGTGCGTCTGTTCTTGTGGAGGCAGACAGGCATTCCTGCAGTTGTGGGCTCTCCCTCCATGGCCCAAGTGGCCTGACAGCAGCGCCCTGCTAAGTTCGGCGGTGGGATGCACACAGGAGTGGGGACTAACGCTTGGCTGGGGCTGGGTCACTGGGCAGATGGGGCCCCCCAGGCAAGTGCCCAGCGTGCCCATTCGGTAAGATGGCCCTGCTCCCAGCCGAAAGTGACTGAGGACAGAGATTTATCAGTCCCCTCCTTTGCAGCCTCAGCAACACAGATTAATGAATAGGAAATGCTGAGACTCCCTGCTCATTCACAAACTGAAACTTCCCGAAAGTTCGGCCCGGATTTCAGAACCCCAGCAGGGACCCGAACTTCGGTAATCAAAAAACACCATTTTGAAGCCCTAAAACCCAATAAATGCCCCTAAAAAGTCCCTAGGGTTCTGGGTCATGCCCCAGGGACTATTAATCACACAAAAAAAGTTCTTAAAAATTGTCGTTTTTGATAGAGAGCCAATTAGTGAAAATATTATTGAAAAAAAAAAAATAAGATTTCTTTGGATTTAGTGTCTGGGGGGTCTAAAAAGTGTACCTGTGAAGTTTCAGCTCTGTAGCATGTCCAGAACCAGAAAAAAAAAAAGATAATTTGTATTAGAATTGCAGTAGGGCTCTGCTATTTTCACACCTGGCCGTTTATGTTTCAGGTGTTTATTGGGCTTTTTTTGGACGTCTTTGGAGGCAGGCATGACATCTGAACTTCTGTGTAGGGGTATATATACACACACACACACACACACACACACATGTATGTATATATACACATACACACATATAGGTGTGAAAGTAGCAGAACCCTATGCCTGCGCTAATGAAATTATTTGCAGGCATAGGGCTTCGCTCCTATCACACCTATATGTGTGTATGTGTATAAATACATATATGTGTGTGTGTATATATATACCCCTATACAGAAGTTCAGATGTTATGTCTGCCACCAAAGACGCCCAGAAAATGCCCAAAAAAACGCCTGCAACAAAAACGCCCAGTTGTGTTGTTGCAGGCGTTTTTTTGGGGCATTTTTTAGGCGTCTTTGGAGGCAGGCATAACATCTGAACTTCTGTATAGGGGTATATATATATATACATTATAGCAGGTATATATTAGCGCAGGCACAGGGTTCCACTACTTTCACACCTATATGTGTGTATGTGTATATATACATACATGTGTGTGTGTGTGTGTGTGTGTATATATACCCCTACACAGAAGTTCAGATGTCATGCCTGCCTCCAAAGACGTCCACAAAAAAGCCCAATAAAACGCCTGAAACAAAAACGGCCAGGTGTGAAAGGAGCGGAGCCAGGGGCGTAACTACAGGGGTTGCAGGGGTTGCGGTCGCAACCGGGCCCCATGCTCCAGGGGGCCCTGTGCGGCTCCCCTGTACACTTGGATAGGAGGGGCAGCAGGGGCCGCATGTAGAGAAATCACTGCCCTCCTTTTTCCTCCTGTAGCTACAGGGGGAAAATGGAGGAGATTGGTTCCTCTGTATGCTGCCCCCCCCTCCTCCTATCCATCCAGTTCACTTGTGTTCTGCTGTCTCTGGGCCCCTGTGTGCTCCCCTGGTCCCCCCCCCCCCTACTGTGCTTCCCCCCCTACAGAGCTTCCCCCCCCCCACTGTGCTGCCCCCCCTACTGTGCTCCCTACCCTCTCCTGCCGGCTGCTGCAGGGGATGTGTCACAATAGAGAACCAGGAAGGGGTCGGTAAATAGGTAATTTACCAGCCAGCTCCTTCCTTTTCTCAATGGACAGAGTCATAGTCAGTGACATTGTAAAAAAATAAAATAAAATGATAAAAAATAATACAATTAAAATACCAAAAAAATAAAAACAACTGACACCAGTGGGTGAACTTCCAGGATCGTAAAGGTCACACTTGCAACCGGGCCCTGGCATTCCGCCACTGTGGGGAGGCCCCAATATCGCAGGAAGGTGGCCCACTGCAGAACTTGTGAAAGGGTCCCGCAACGAGAGTAAAGGGCCCCAGGATCAGTGGGAAGAGTCCCAGGCTTGAAGGGAAGGGCCCCGGCCAGGGGTCCAGGGGGCCCTTCATGGTTTCCTGCACCGGGGCCCTGAAGGTTCTAGTTACGCCTCTGAGCGGAGCCACTACCCTGCTCTACTGCAATTCTAAGAAAAATGGTCTTTTTTCGATGGCGGTCACCCTGACATGGAAGGGTTTGGTCACCCTGGCATAGCAGTCAGTGTCAGTTCACCCTACACTACAGTCACCCTGGCACTTAACACTTTCCCTACAGAAACTAGATTATTAAATCTAACTATAGTGGAAAATAGTACCCTAACTACACTAGATATCCCTTTCCTCACACTAATAATTGCTAAATGACACTTTTGCAGCAGGAGTAACAGAACTGCTTCCACTCTCTTCCACATCCCTGTATTAAAGTGCTAGAGATTTGGCAGGGCTATCTTATATACTGGGGGGCGTATTCACTACTGATTGGCCTCTGGACCCCCTAGTTACTCCAATCACATTCCTAGCATCCTCCTGCCCCCTCAATTGGTTTTTACTGATGGTTCTGGTCCAATCACGGGCTTTTAAAACCCAGTTCCTGTCCCATTGCATTTTGGTCGGTTCTGGTTGCCGAATTCCGAACTTTTTCAGCAAAAAGTTCGGAATTCGGCCGAATTTCGAACAGTCAATGTTCGGGTCGAACCGATGGTCGACCTGAACCGTTCGATCATCCCTACTCTGCATCCCCCTGGGACACCCCTCCATCGCCATCTTTATGGGTAGGACTACAGTGAGGCCGTCTGCACCACTGCACCCTCCTGGTTGCTAATAAGCCCTCCACAGTGAGTCAGCTGAATATGCAACTGTGAGTAACCTTCACTCTCTTAAGTTTTATACTGCAGACTGGGGGGTCTTAATTCTAAGCTTGCCATTGTCTTACACTGTTTTTGCATATCTACTTTTAATAAACATTTTCTACACATCAACAGAGGGTGTTACTTTCCTTTGTGTGCTGCCATCATCATCACACTTTTGGGATCATCCAGCGCTTATATGTGGTTACCCTTGGTTTGATTAAAAATTCCCATAGACACACTCCTAAACCTTGTGGACAGCCTTCCCAGAAGAGTTGAAGCT
Organism: Pelophylax lessonae; assembly: GCF_965119305.1. Lineage (NCBI taxonomy): Eukaryota > Metazoa > Chordata > Amphibia > Anura > Ranidae > Pelophylax > Pelophylax lessonae. Next base: position 13,096,400 of record NC_138774.1, read on the forward strand.
GCTCAGTATTGAACCCTACGGACTAAGACTGGGATGTCATTAACCACTTGGCGACTGCCGCACGACTATATCCACTTCAATACAGGGCACTTTCACCCCGTATTGCTGACGAAGGGAAAGGAGACGGCTGGGAATGTTTGGGAATATTTTAGGAGGAAGAGAAGAAGAATGTTTAACCACTTCAACAGCGGGTACTTTCACCCCCCCCCCCCCCCCCTCCTGCCCAGGCCAATTTTCCCCTTTTAGCACTGTTGCATTTTGAATGACAATTGCGCGGTCCTGCAACACTGTACCTACACCAAATTTATGTCATTTCCCCCCCACAAATAGAGATTTCTTTTGGTGGTATTTGATCACCTCTGGGTTTTTTTTTTTGCTTTTTGCTAAACAAATAAAAAAAGACCGAAAAGTTTGAAAAAAAAAAAAAAGCTTTTTTGTTTATGTTATACAATTTTGTAAATAAATAAGTTTTTTCCTGCACTGATGAGCACTGATGAGACTGCACTGACAGGCACTGATGAGGAGGCACTGATGGGGTGGCACTGATGCGGTGGCACTGATAGGCGGCACTGATAGGCACTGATATGTGACACTGATAGGTAGCACTGATATGCAGCATTGGTGGGCACTGATAGACGGCACTGCTGGGCACCGATAGGCGACATTGATGGGAACTGATAGGTGGCACTGATGGGCACTGATAGGCGGCACTGGTGGGCACTGATTGGCACTGACGGGCAGCACTGATAGGCACTAATGGGCACTGATATGTGGCACTGGTGGGCAATAATGGGCACTGGTGGGCGACACTGATAGATGGCAATGATGGGCACTGGTGGGCAGCACTGATAAGGAGAGCACTGGCGGGCAGCACTGATGGGGAGGGCAATGGGGGGCTCCCTGAGCCCTAATTGCCATCCCTGGTGGGCATAGTGGGCATCCCTGGGTTCATAGGTGGGCATCCCTGGGGTCATGGGTGGGCATCCCTGGTGGTTCTAGTGGCACCCCCCCCGAGGGTCTGCACTGGTAATCAATGATCTGATTACCATTCCTGACCCCCCCCCTGTCAGGGGAGCCGCTGATCGGCGCTCCTTTACTCGTGCCTGTCAGGTACGAACTAAGGAAAGCCGATCAACGGCTCTTCCTGTTTACTATGTGACCAGCTGTGATTGGACACGTGGTAAAGAGCCCACGTCAGTAAGCTCTTTACCGAGATCGGAGATGAAGGGAGTCAGACTGACACCTCGCATCACCGATCGCCGCTCTGCGCTGACAGGGGGTCTCAATTCTAGGCTTGCCATTGTCTTACACTGTTTTTGCATATCTTTTTTTAATAAACATTTTCTACACATCAACAAAGGGTGTTACACTATCCTTGACTTTGTGTGCTGCCATCATCATCACCCTTTTGGGATCATCCAGCGCTTATATGTGGTTAACCTTGGTTTTATTAAACATTCCCATAGACACACCTTGTGGACAGCCTTCCCAGAAGAGTTGAAGCTGTTATAGCTGCAAAGGGTGGGACAACTCAATATTAAACCCTACGGACTAAGACTGGGATGTCATTAAAGTTCATGCACGTTGTCTGGGTCATTACACGTACATGAACTTTGATGACATCCCAGTCTTAGTCCGTAGGGTTCAATATTGAGTTTGGCCACCTTTTGCAGGTGTCCCAATACTTTTGACACTAACGTGTAGATAGGTAATTACCCTTGGTTTGATTAAACATTCCCATAGACACACTCCTAAACCTTGTGGACAGCCTTCCCAGAAGAGTTGAAGCTGTTATAGCTGCAAAAAGTGGGCCAACTCAATATTGAACCCTACGGACTAAGACTGGGATGCCATTAAAGTTCATGTGCGTGTAAAGGCAGGCGTCCCAATACTTTTGACACTATAGTGTAGATATTTTAAGAGCTTACACAAAAAAATAAAGTTTCTTTTGAGTTTTGCCCTCTCTAAAATTCTTTTTTTTTTTATACTTTAAACCAATGTTCCTGCCAAATCCTAGGAGATCCAACTTCTATAACTCTCCACGATCGGCTCCTGACCCCGCAACTCATCAAAGGACTTCCTCGATGATATAAACACACCCTCTTGTTTCCAGCTTAAAACTGAAAAATGTTCCCTCGTCCCCTGTGATTTTTACTTGGAAGAGAATTGTTGTTTTACTTCCTCTCCCTGGGTTTCTTATACGTGTGCCAAAGCTTAGTAAATATTACAAGTCCGTAAAAAGAGCCGCGGCGAATCTTGGCTACTTGCAGCCGCTTCGCTCTCTCATCGTGGAACTGGAATACAGTGTTTGGATCTGCCTAGCGCGCCCATATGCAAGATGACAGTGATTGATATTTTATTTACCGCTAAATATATTATTGCTTGTGGGAAGCAGGTAATGCAAATAAATCATATTTGTTTATGTAATGTGATTGTATAGACCTCAATGCCCATGGCACATTCATTGTAAAGATTAAGAGCTCGGCTATTGCCAGCATGTGCCGAAATGCAGTTTTGTTGAGCGAGTCTGAGCCAGCACGGGAAAGTTCTGCTAGGCGGTACGCTGTGTTCTGATGAAAAGTGAGCAGAAAAGGAAAGAAATTATTATTATTAGAGGTCAATAAATGAGTTCTCCATCACATAGTGTACTAGCTATGATAAAAGGCTTCAATTAATCCCTAGGGTTGAAATCTTCTCTAGGGGGCACCATGAGGAGATTGGAAGGGGGAACTTGGGGTGGGGCGGCAGGGGTTATGAATTGTTGTAGGAAGAGAAACTTGAGTGCCGGTTCACACTAGGTCGCTCCGACTTCGGGGGCGACCTGTGCGCGACTTGCATGGACTTCATAAAATGAATGTCAATGCAAGTCGCCTCCAGGTCGCCCCGAAGTAGTACAGGACCCTTTTTCTAAGTCGGAGTGACTTGTGTCGCTCCTATTAGAACCGGTCCTGTACTACTCAATGACCGCGACGGTGCGCGACTTGCCAGGCTGACCAAGTCGTCTGACAAGTCGTATTAGTGTGAACCGGCACTAAGAGTGTGTGCTAGGAGTGGGGATTTAGGAGGAATTTTGTTGGGAGGGTAGATAGAGAAGAGGATTTGTGCCAGAGGCGTAACTAGAACCTACAGGGTCCCGGTGCAAGAAACCATGAAGGACCCCCCCCGGACCCCTGGCCGGGGGCCCTTCCCTTCAAGCCTGGGGCTCTTCCCACTGATCCTGGGGCCCTTTACTCTCGTTGCCGGGCCCTTTATTATTGACCCTTTCACAAGTTCTGCAGTGGGCCCCCTTCTTGCCATCTTGGGGCCTCCCCCACGGTGGGGGAATGCCAGGGCCGGGTCACAAGTGTGACCTTTGCGATCCTGGAAGTCAGTAGTTTTTTTTTTTTGGTATTTTAATTGTATTATTTTTTATCATTTTATTTTATTTTTTTTACAATGTCACCGACTATGACTCTGTCCATTCAGAAAAGGAAGGAGCTGGTAAATTACATATTTACCGCCCCCTTCCTGGTTCTCTATTGTGACACATCCCCTGCAGCAGCCAGCAGGAGAGGGAAGGGAGCACAGTGGGGGGGGGGGGGTTTAGCACAGTGGGGGGGGGGTTGCACACAGGGGCCCAGAGACAGCAGAACACAAGTGAACTGGATAGGAGGAGTGGCGGGGGACAGCATACAGAGGAACCAATCTCCTCCATTTTCCTCCTGCAGCTACAGGATCAAAAAGGAGGACAGTGATTTCTCTACATGCCGCCCCAGGTACGCTGCAGGTGTACAGGGGAGCCGCGCAGGCCCCCTGGAGCATGGGGCCCGGTTGCAATTGCAACCCTGCAACCCCTGTAGTTACGCCCCTGATTTTTGCAAAGAGGGGGAATTTAGGGGGTATGTGCTAGAGGAGGTGTTATTTTTTTTTTGGAGGGGGGGGGGGGGATTTGTGCTAGTAGGGATGAATTGGGGGAATTAAGCTAGGAGGGGAACTGGGAGTTTATGCTTATAGGGTAAGCATGTAGATTAGTGCTTTTTTGGTGGGGGAGGGATTGGACACATATTGCTCAAAAACCTTGGGGGGGGGGGGGGCAGTTTGGAATGTTCACCCTGGGCTCTAAAAGACCTTGTTCCAGCACTGGACAGGGGTATAGCGCTTTCCTGCCAGGTTCTAAGTTTGAAGTGTTACTAAACCCAGGATCCTGCAGTCACTAGATCAGTGATGGCGAACCTTGGCACCCCAGATGTTTTGGAACTACATTTCGCATGATGCTCATGCACTCTGCAGTGTAGTTGAGCATCATGGGAAGCCTAGTTTTAAAACATCTGAGGTGCCAAGGTTCACCATCACTGCACTAGATCATGGAAATGCAATTATTTTAGTAAATATAAACTGCTAAATACCTTTTTCTCATCAGCAGTATATAGCAGTCTTGTGGCTTTTATCAGTGTTTGGTTAAAGCTTGTAGGAGAAACGTTCATTCTCCACTGACTGTCCTATGAGGCTGCATGACTCTTGACTTTCTGTCTGGACGGTGCTGATTGGCCCTGTGCTGTTCTATTTTTAGAACTGCAAATTTCATTAAAAATAAAAAAAAATCCCTGGGGATCCTGCCATGAAGGTCCTAAATCAGGATGACAATCCCCTGTCCTTATCTCCTAGTTTGGCTCGTTAGTTCTTGTTGTCAACATCTAGCCAGAAGGTAAGATCAACCAAAGCCCACCAATCCATTAGCTGATGGAGCCATTGAGGTTTGGAACACTTGGACCTTGATCGCAATTACTTATAAAGGTTAAAGTGCGATAGCGAGTGGTGATTTAGGTTAACAACTTGTATGTTTGCCGGTTCCTGGAGAAAATAAGCTTGATTTTTGCATTAGAGCAACACATGGAAATAACGAGCGCCCTTCTTTTCTTCACTCGCACTAATTATGTTTTACCAGTGAGTTTTCTGGCTCCCTGGCCGGTGGGGAAAACATGTTCAATTATTGTAGTGGGCAATAGGTTAAATATTTATATAGCTTTTCCAATTAACCAAGCGTCTGAGATGCCCTCAAACAAGGCCTAGTGCAGCCTTTTAAATGCCGATGGTCAACAGTGGAGTTTTTTTTGGGTCATAAAAGGAGAAATATGGAAACCGCTTGTAATTAGCTTGTAATTTGTTTACCTATATGTCTTGGCTGGGTGATTAGGAAGGTGCTGTGGAGGATTTGGATGCTCTAGTAGCACCCGATAGGTCCCAAAAGGCCTACCTATTACTGTTCTTAAACAAGAACTCATTAACTTTCAATTAACAAAACCGGCTTTTCTTCTTGGCTAGCTCACCTTAAAGCCTTCATTTATGCCAAAGTGTGCAATCTCATAAGGGGGTTTTGAGGAGCTTAATAAATACGTGGCTAATTAGCTGTAAAACTGTCGGTGAACATTGGACAGATCTCACGGATAGCAGAGAAAGGTGCGAGATAGCTGTGTTGATGATATCTCTGTATTGAGAACTATTAGAAAAGATCTCAACCTCCATCTGTTACTGTGTAACTCCAACATATTCTACTGTGCTCTTTAGAGTATGCTCATCATTATAAAAAAAAAATTGGTGCCACCAGCTTATATCTTATTCTTCTTTTCATTTTACCTTTTCATCCTTCCTGCCCCAAAAAAAAAAAAAAAAAAAAGATTAAAAAAAAAAAAAAAAAAATGTTTTTAAAGTGTTCTATCTACTATTTATGGGTTCTGTTTAAGTGTACTATTTAAGTACTATTAAATTATTATTAAATTATTTATTTAAGTACTATTAAATTATTATTAAATTATTTATTTAAGTACTATTAAATTATTATTAAATAATTTATTTAAGTAATATTAAATTATTATTAAATTACTATTAAATTATTAGGTACTATTTAAGTGTTCTATCTACTATGTATATTTAATATATACACAGATACAAACTAACTGTGCTACTAATTAATTCCTCTATATAAAAGGGGAACATTTTGTGAAGTGTAATTCAAATTAAAACACATAATTATATACCCAATAAAACAGGAGAGAAAGAAAGAGAAAAATAAATTAAAAACAAAAAGGTATAATCTTCTGCAAATCAATAATCAATATTTTTACATAATGTCAAAATGTAATGTCATACTTATTTTTATATTTGTTATGTATGCGAAGAAATGTAATAAAAATATTTAAAATAGAGTAAAATTTGGTGCCACCAGCTTATATCTTATTCTTTTTATCATTTTCCCTTTTCATTATTCCTGCCCCAAAAAAAAAAAAAAAGATAAAAAAAAAAAATGTTTTTAAAGTGTTCTATCTACTATTTAAGGGTTCTGTTTAAGTGTACTATTTAAGTACTATTAAATTATTATTAAATTACTATTAAATTATTATTAAATAATTTATTTAAGTACTATATTTAAGTACTATTAAATTATTATTAAATTATTTGGTACTATTTAAGTGTTCTATCTACTATGTATATTTAATATATACACAGATACCAACTAACTGTGCTACTAATTAATTCCTCTATATAAAAGGGGAACATTTTGTGAAGTGTAATTCAAATTAAAACACATAATTATATACCCAATAAAACAGGAGAGAAAGAAAGAGAAAAATAAATTTAAAAAAAATGTATAATCTTCTGCAAATCAATATTTTTACATATTGTCAAAATGTAATGTCATACTTATTTTTATATTTGTTATGTATGTGAAGAAATGTAATAAAAATATTTAAAATAGAGTAAAATTTGGTGCCACCAGCTTATATCTTATTCTTTTTTTCATTTTCCCTTTTCATTATTCCTGCCCCCCAAAAAAAAAAAAAAGATAAAAAAAAAATGTTTTTAAAGTGTTCTATCTACTATTTAAGGGTTCTGTTTAAGTGTATTATTTGAGTACTATTAAATTATTATTAAATAATTTATTTAAGTACTATATTTAAGTACTATTAAATTATTATTAAATTACTATTAAATTATTAGCTACTATTTAAGTGTTCTATCTACTATTTATATTTAATATATACACAGATACCAACTAACTGTGCTACTAATTAATTCCTCTGTATAAAAGGGGAACATTTTGTGAAGTGTAATTCAAATTAAAACACATAATTATATACCCAATAAAACAGGAGAGAAAGAAAGAGAAAAATAAATTTAAAAAAAATGTATAATCTTCTGCAAATCAATATTTTTACATATTGTCAAAATGTAATGTCATACTTATTTTTATATTTGTTATGTGTGCGAAGAAATGTAATAAAAATATTTAAAATAGAGTAAAATTTGGTGCCACCAGCTTATATCTTATTCTTTTTTTCATTTTCCCTTTTCATCCTTCCTGCCCAAAAAAAAAAAGATAGGGCACTTCATTTTTTTTTATATCTTGTGTTTTTTTTTTTTTTTTTTGGGCAGAGGAAGGATGAAAAGGAGAAATGAAAAGAAGGATAAGATATAAGCTGGTGGCATCAATTTTTTTTTTTTTTTTTCTATAATGATGAGCATACTCTATTTTACATATTTTTATTAAATTTCTTCACATACTACATATTTTTATTAAATTTCTTCACATACATAACAAATTTAAAAATAAATATGACATTACATTTTGACAATATGGAAAATTATTGATTTGCACAAGATTATAAAAATCTTTTTTTATAACAAATTTAAAAATAAATATGACATTATATTTTGACAATTAGGAAAATTATTGATTTGCACAAGATTATAAAAATATTTTATTTATTTATTTATTAATTTATTTATTTATTTTCTCTTTTTTTCTCTCACGTTTTATCGGGTATATAATTATGTGTTTTAATTTGAATTACACTTCACAAAATGTTCCCTTTTTTACACAGAGGAATTAATTAGTGGCACAGTTAGTTGGTATATGTGTATATACACCCTTAAATAGTAGATAGAACACTTTAAAAAAAAATATTATGATTTTTTTTTTGGCCAGGAAGGATGAAAAGGGGAAATGAAAAGAAGGATAAGATATAAGCTGGTGGCACCATTTTCTTTTTTTTTTTTTTTTTTTTTATAATGATGAGCATACTCTATTTTAAATATTTTTATTACATTTCTTCACATACATAACAAATTTAAAAATAAATATGGCATTACATTTTGACAATATGGAAAATTATTGATTTGCACAAGATTATAAAAATCTTTTTTTATAACAAATTTAAAAATAAATATGACATTACATTTTGACAATATGGAAAATTATTGATTTGCACAAGATTATAAAAATCTTTTATTTATTTATTAATTAATTTATTTATTTATTTTCTCTTTCTTTCTCTCACATTTTATTGGGTATATAATTATGTGTTTTAATTTTAATTACACTTCACAAATTTTTCCCCCCTTTTTTTTTTTTTTTAATGTGTTTATTTGTTTACTTATCTTTCTTTCTTTCACGTCTTATTGGGTATATAATTATGTGTTTTAATTTGAATTACACTTCACAAAATTCTCCCCTTTCTTACACAGAGGAATTAATTAGTGGCACAGTTAGTTGGTATATGTGTATATATACCCTTAAATGTCATACTTATTTTTATATTTGTTATGTATGTAAAGAAATGTAATAAAAATATTTAAAATAGAGCATGCTCATCATTATAAAAAAAAAAATGTGGTGCCACCAGCTTATATCTTATACTTCTTTTCATTTCCCATTTTTATCCTTCCTGGCCAAAAAAAATAAAAAATTAAAGTGTTCTATCTACTTTTTAAGGGTATATATATAAACATATACCCACTAACTGTGCCACTAATTAATTCCTCTGTGTAAAAAAGGGGAACATTTTGTGAAGTGCAATTCAAATTAAAACATATAATTATATACCCAATAAAACGTGAGAGAAAGAAAGAAAAAAAAAATAAATAAATAAATGTTTTTATACTCTTGTAAAAATTAATAATTGTCCATATTGTCAAAATGTAATGTCATACTTATTTTTATATTTGTTATGTATGTGAAGAAATTTAATAAAAATATTTAAAATAGAGTATGCTCACCATTATAAAAAAAAAAATTGGTGCCACCAGCTTATATCTTATACTTCTTTTCATCCTTCCTTAATCCCCCCCCCCCAAAAAAAAATAAATAAATAAATAAATAAATAAATAAATAAACTGTTCTATCTACTATTTAAGGTATATGTATGTATATGTGTATATGTGTATAATATTTAATATACACACACACATATACCAACTAACTGTGCCACTAATTAATTACTCTGTGTAAAAAAGGGGAACATTTTGTGAAGTGTCATTATTATTATTATATAGTGTTTATATAGCACCGACAGTTTACGCATCACTTAATTCAAATTAAAACACATAATTATATACCCAATAAAACGTGAGAGAAAGAAAGAGAAAAAATAAATAAATGTTTTTATACTCTTGTAAAAATTAATAATTGTCCATATTGTCAAAATGTAATGTCATACTTATTTTTATATTTGTTATGTATGTGAAGAAATTTAATAAAAATATCTAAAATAGAGTATGCTCATCATTATAAAAAAAAATTGGTGCCACCAGCTTATATCTTATACTTCTTTTCATCCTTCCTTAATACCACCCCCCCCCCCCCCCCGAAAAAAAAAAAAATGAAACTGTTCTATCTACTATTTAAGGTATATGTATGTATATGTGTATATGTGTATATGTGAATACTATTTAATATATATATATATATATATATATACACATTTAAAACAGAGGGGGGGGGGAGAGGAATGGCGCTGCCTAAGAGGATAGAGAAACCACTAATCCACTAGGCTGGAGTAGGAAAAAACAAGAAGGAAGCATGTGCAAGTATAAAACTAGATGTAGTAACTGAAGTTGTAAGAGATTGTTCGGGAAAAAACAATTAAAATACTCTGACAATACACATCAGGATAATGTTGACTGTTGTAGACAGTTAATCTAATATTGCACAAAATACATAAAGTGACTGGTGCCGTATAGGAGAAATGGGGGGAGGGGATGGCACTCCCCAGAAAAGTAATTGGTTGATAATGCAGGTAAATGTACACCAGATAAATAAATGTGTGGTAAACAACAATAAATACAAAAAGTATATAGTATAATAAATCCAAAACAGACAAGTAGTAAATAAAATGACAAGTGCCGTAAGGTGCAGACCAACAAGACAATATCGGATATGGTGATAAATATCAGGTAAGTGATATATGATATGGTAAATAAATAAAGTGTGAAGAGTGCTATACAATTTTGGTGATGTCACTAATCAGTAAATGGATGGATAATTGGATAGATAAATGAAAATGACCTTAACTGGGGCATAAAATTAGCCAGATAAAGTGACGCTGTGCACAAAATATTATCGGGATAAAGTGACAGCGTGCAAGCGGTGGTAAATGGTTAAAATTGTAAACAGTCCATAAATAGTGTAAACATTGTATTTGAATTTGAATTGAATTTTGAATTGTATTTGAAATTTCTAACAATAAAGCTTTTTATTGGGAAAAAAAAATAGTGTAAACAGGTGGTGAATCCTCGTGCGATAATCCCAGTAGCGACCCTGTGGTGGGTTAAGTGGCGGGGTGCTGGTGATCCCTCAAGTAAGTAGCACACTCACCAGAAATACCCACCCCACACAGGGGTATAGAGCGGGTATGTATAGTATAGGTGTATGATCCCTCTGGTGGGTCCTGGCTCCCTCAAGGAATCCTGGTGTGTGGACCTGGTTGTCCCTGTAGGACTCCTGGGACCCTCTAAGGCTCCTATCAGGTGTTCCTGGGTGTCCTTTTGGAGCTCTTATGGCCTGGTGAATGGATCCATGCTGGGTAGATGGGGTCCTATCCCAAATATTCCGGGGTAATCATCAGGGCGTTAGGGTAAGTGGTATCACCATAGGAAGTAAGGAGAGGGCAAATAGTGTGCTACTGTATAAAAATGTTATTCACACATAAAAGGTAGGGTTCTAACAATTTCACAATGAATAAAAAGCAGTGTACGAGTCTCTTGAACGGACATGATGTGACGGTGCCGTACGCGTTTCGTCATGCGTCTTCAGCAGCCTACTTGGTGGTATGCTGTCGCCTTAAGAGTTTCCTTCACAGGAACTAAGGGGCCAAGCCCAACCTCTGAAAAGCAATCCCACACCATAATCCCCCCTCCACCAAATGATTTGGACCAGTGCAAAAAGCAAGGTCCATAAAGACATGAACCGGACATTATGTGACGGTGTCATACGCGTTTCGTCATACAACGTCTTCAGCAGCCTACTTGGTGGTATGCTGACACCTTAAGAGTTCCCTTCACAGGAACTAAGGGGCCAAGCCCAAGCCCTGAAAAACAATCCCACACCTTAATCCCCCCTCCACCAAATGATTTGGACCAGTGCACAAAGCAAGGTCCATAAAGACATTGATGAGCAAGTTTGGGTGGAGGAACTTGACTGGCCTGCACAGAGACCTGACCTCAACCCGAAAGAACACCTTTGGGATGAATTAGTGAGGCGAATGCAAGCCAGGCCTTCCCTCACAAATGCGCTTCTGGAAGAATGGTCAAACATTCCCATAGACACACTCCTAAACCTTGTGGACAGCCTTCCCAGAAGAGTTGAAGCTGTTATAGCTGCAAAGGGCGGAGCCAACTCAATATTGAACCCTACAGACTAAGACTGGGTTGCCATTAAAGTTCATGTGCATGTAAAGGCAGGCTTCCCGATACTTATGGTACTATAGTGTATTTTTTTAATGGATTTGATTGTAAATCTAGTTTAGTTGAGATAAACAACAACCTCCCCTCAGAAGATCTACTCTATATGGTCATATGTGGGTGAGGGCCCCTGAAAAACAACCCCACACCATAATCCCCCCTCCACCAAATGATTTGAACCAGTGCACAAAGCAAGGTCCATAAAGACATGGATGAGCGCGTTTGGGGGTGGAGGGCTCAATCGGGTCCGCCTGAGAAACTTACAAATGGACCCCATTGGTCCGCTAGTGTTAAAAGGACCTTAGGGTTCCAGTACTACTTTATTATATTTTCAATATTTGTATTTTTGTCTGTGACCCTGTTTCAGATTTTTTTCCCCTTATTTCCTGCCCTGTTCTATTCAAAACTAGGAAAAGAAAAAAAAATCATCTTGACGTGCACTTTAAAGAGCGATCAGTCACGGTCTCCTTTCACTAAGGCCCAAGGGGTGTTCAAGAAGCAGGGATGGATCAATAGCTTTCCCCATTGTGAATCTATTGCTCAGTTCTTTGCTTGGCTAGGAGTTCTCTCTTAAACCCCGCGGTCCCACTGTTCCTCCGTTTTTCCACAGCAGCATTTTTTTTATTTTTATACATTATTAGTTTTGGAATAAATAGGAAAAAAAAAAAAAAACTCTTGTGTTTTCCAGATAGGAGCTTGTAAATAAACATCGGGTGTTAACTACAAATGCCACAGCTGCTGAGACTAAATTGTCTCCCGTCTCATGGTGCATTACATCTGCTTTTTTTAATTAGTTAATTCATTTGCAATTTTCCATGCCATATATTTTTACATGGCTTGAAATTAGTTTTTTTTTTTTTTTTTTTCTACATTAAACATAACTCACAAGTTTCATTATCGTAATATTGGACAATAAAAGAGAGACTTAAATTCTGTAAAAAAAAATAAAAAATTAAATAATGTGAACGGTTTGTTCCCAGTCGGATGTAGAAGTGTTTTGGGTTTTATAATGTGATTAATATAGATTGAGCTATATATTTTTTTTTTTCTCTTTCCTTTTAGAACTGTGCGAGATGGTTTAGACCGCTAACTGCTGTTATGTGGAATGGGGAGCTGATTTGACCATTAAAGGATAAGCTCACTATTAATAGAGTCTAAGCTCTTCTGAAATACCCTCTACTTTACAAAATGTCTTTATATTATAGATATCATTTCACATTATTATTTTCTGTACATTTTTATTTATTTATTTATTTATTGTACTTTTTTTTTTTTTTGGACCTTTTTATTTATGTATTTTGTAAATGTTTATTTATTTATTTTTATTATTTTCTGTACATTTTTGTAGAAGAAGCAATTGTGAAGCCTGTAGATATTAAAAGTCCCGCCACAATGTCTACCTGGGTCCACCTGATGCACACCCCCCCCCCCCCCATGTCTTAGAAAGTAGGGGGTGGGGAGCATCCAAAGAGATATGCAATACTGCAGCTAATTGCTGCAGCTGCCCCTATGTGCACAGAGTGCCCCCACTCTATAATATAATATAATATAATAATAATATAATAATAATATAATATAATAATAATATAATAATGAATAATAATAATATTAATATTATTATTAATTGCTGCAGCTGCCCCTATGTGCACAGAGTGCCCCCACTTTATAATATAATATAATATAATATAATATAATATAATATAATAATAACATAATATAATAATAATATAATAATATAATAATGAATAATAATAATAATAAATAATATATATATTTTTTTTATTAATGTCTAAATTTGAAGTATGGTAAGCATTTAATCATGTAGTATAGATAGGGTGTTTTGCATGCCAGATCTATCACATACGTGCCCATATATAAAAAAATAAAAAATAAATAAAAAAATTCTCTTGTAATTTAGGTGCTCTAATTCCCATGTGCTCTGCATTGATGGGGGGAACTAATCATTCTGCATTGATTGGGGCACTAATCATTCTGCATTGATTGGGGGCACTAATCACTCTGCATTGATGGGGGCCACTAATCACTCTGCATTGATGGGGGCCACTAATCACTCTGCATTGATGGGGACACTAATCAATCTGCATTGATGGGGGCACTCATCACTCTGCATTGATGGGGGGCACTAATAACTCTGCATTAAGGAGGGCACTAATAACTCTGCATTGATGGGGGCACTAATAACTCTGCATTGATGGGGGCACTCATCACTCTGCATTGATGGGGCACTAATCACTCTGCATTAAGGGGGGCAAACCTGGAAAACCAGTTGCCAGTAGCAACATCATCAATACCAGCTAACATCACAGACCTCATCAAAGAGAAGCAGTTCCAGGCATCACATTAGGGGTGAGTTAATTAAATGTTTGACCAAATATAACAGGCACATTTTTAAGTTGATAATTTTGTACGGCCCCTGAATGATTGTATAAATACCCAAATGGCCCTCAGCAGAAAAAAGGTTCCCCACCCCTGCCTTAGAGTTTTACAAGCAAGTTTACATTGTAGCGAAAATGAGAGGGGTGTACATTTATATATAAAAAATGCACACACATACAATTTATCCTAACACTCTTACATACAGTATATTGCAAGGATTTACTGACTATCTGTATCTGCTCTGGAATTATTACAGACTATTACAGCTTTTTCCCATTATACCTTCGAAATGTTTCAAAATGAGAGCCAGGCCAGAGGCCATCTCGGGAATGGGGGAAGGTGAAGGTCATCAGTTCAGCAGTTCCAGTTGAGCTGTTCTGTTGAAAAATAATTCCTGATCTCGTTTCAATATATTTTGCCTCCACCTCTTGATGAAGCCATGACAAACTTCACGCTCTGAGAGCCAGTGGTGAGTTCTTGTATTGGCCATCACAGATGGGCAGAGCTGATTTGTAGAAAAGACCATAACATCACATAATTATGTTTTGGATGGACTGAATCTTAAGTAAAAAAAAAGGTTAACTGCTTCCTTTGAACAACTGTTTCCTAGAAGGTGGAAACATCTGATGGGAAAAGCCACCTAACTGGAACTTCACATAGGTCCTGCTGAGGCCCAATCTCCCCCCACAATGGCTAAGCCAGTGATGTTGAACCTTGGCACCCCAGATGTTTTGGAACTAAATTTCCCATGATGCTCTACTACACTGCAGAGTGCATGAGCATCATGGGAAATGTAGTTCCAAAACATCTGGGGTGCCAAGGTTCACCATCACTGGGCTAAGCCATCCTTTTTCCTCTCAAACTCGGCTTCCTGTTACACTACGCCAGTTCCTAAACTGTTTGAACTTACTTCAGTCCTAACTTCCCACCCAAGGGGGGACCTGACCTCTCACTAACATTCTCACCAAGTGGCCAACCAATGACCAGCAATAGGAAGATCTCCGAAGACGTCACCGAAAGTGACGAAACGCGTAAGTTTGGAACGCACATCGTACGTGACGTGGCACGCAGGTGGAATGCAAGCCAGAAGTCTTCCCGCTTGCTACCCTGCAATCGGTTTGCACCGATATCCACACTCATGAGCTGCCGTTTTCGGCCTTTTTGATTGGCAAACTCTTTATATTTTTGCTTATATTACTCTAAAGACCTTGTACTATTATGGTTTTTATCCAATTTGGAAAATAAAATTTATCAAAAGTTACTACACTATCCGGAGCCCTTTTTTTGTCTTCCCTTATACCTGGCCTGAGGTGAGAGGAGAGAGAGGGGGAGCCCGCCATCCTGCCCAACCTTAGCCAGCCACGAGGAGACTCCTTCATAGCCTGGAAGGCTACCCAAGCTTGGTTGGTCTTGGTGCCATAAGGCATACATGACCCACGCTATTTGGTAAGTGATTCAATCTTACCATTTGTCACGGTGAAAATAAAAGCTACACTGACTGAGCACCACAGAGCGGATTGAGAAATCACTACGCTGAGCACTTGCACCTACTGTTTGGAATAAGCACTGTTTGCACAAGAGACTCACTTTATTTATTTATTGGATTATTTATTGGATTTTAATTCTGGACTTTTTTCTTCTTCCACAATTCACTACAGTCACTTTATGGAATCTTTTGTATGAATTTTTCTATATGGAATAATTTATATTTATCACTATATTGTCACCATTATCACTTTATGAAATTTATGTATGAATTTTAGGTATAATAATATTTATTGAATTAATTGATTATAGCAAACGCTATAGGTAGCCATTTTAGACTATGCAATAGGAAGATGGTGACATGGGACAAGGAGGGATAGCTGTGACCTCTCATGGTTGGAGGAGGGTAAATGGGCAGGTGAGTCAGCCATACGGCGTTCATACTTGCATATTTAGGTAAAAGCCCCGGTTACCGACAGTTCTGCTTTAAAAATAGAAAGTTTTGAGTTTGGGTGATACAAAAGTATGGCTGAGTTTGCCAGTATGTTGAGTTAGTCAGAAGTTAAGAGTGAAATTGGAAGTCTTTGCCTCACCGAAAACATTATATTTCCTAAAAGTTCTCTACTTTGACCTAATGTGTTGGAGTAAACCAGGGATCCTCAAACTACGGCCCTTCAGCTGTTGCGAAACTACGCATCCCACGAGGCATTATAATACTCTGACATTCGCAGACATGGCTAGGCATGATGGGAATTGTAGTTCCTGAAAAACTGGAGGTCCAAAGTGTAAAGACCCCTGGAGTAAACAGTAAAGTTGGTCATCAAGGGTACAATGTTCTCTTGAGGGTTACAGAAGCTCTTTTCAACTATCATGGACATGTTCTGTTGGTTGATAGACTTGTATCTTTTTTCAACCACAAAAACTATGAAACCATGAAAAAAGAAACCCCTTATTAGCTAGAAACATGACATTAGATCTTGAGGAACGGAAGAAGCTTAACCACTTGCCGACTGCCTAACGCCTCTACGTCGGCAGTCAGCCCCTCACAGGCAAAGTGACGAAGGTCTACGTCGCTAGCCTGTGAGGGTTTAGGGAGCGAGCGCGCGCCCGCTCCCGCGCGGTCACGCACCCCCCCCCCCGCGCGTGTGACCGGCGGACCCGATGTCCGCCGGTCACTCGGCGATCGTCGGGGGAGAGGGAGAAAGGCAGGCAGCTTGTGTAAACAAGCTGCCTGTCATTCTCCCCTGTGTATGACAGATGATCATACGGTTCTACTATGTAGAACCGTTGATCACTGTTCATACACTAGTAGCCACAGCCAATCACAGTAGAAAGCACGCCCCTAGGGACACACATAGCCCCGCCCTTTCAAAAAAAAGTTAACCCCTTCACTGCCAGTGTATTTTTACAGTAACAGTGCATATGTATAGCACTGATTACTGTAGAAATGTCACTGGTAACCCCAAAAGTGTCAAAAATGTCAGTCAAGGGTCCGATCTGTCCGCCGCAATGACGCAGTACCGCAAAAAAAAATTGCAGATCGCCGCCATTACGCGTTAAAAAAAAACAACAAAAATGACAAAAATCTTTCCCTTTGTTAGTAAACGCGATAACTTTTGCCCAAACCAATCAAAATACGCTTTTTGCGATTTTTTTTTACCAAACATAGGTAGCATAAAACAAATTGGCCGAAAATGTTAAAAAATTTAGATTTTTACATTTTTTGGGGGGGGGGGGGAATTTCATATAAAAAAATGTGAAAAATATTGCTATTTTTGCAAAATTTACGCTCTTTTTTTGTTTATAGCGCATGATCAAAAAATCGCACAGGTGATCAAATACCACCAAAAGAAAGCTCTGTTTGTGGGAAAAAAAAGACGCCAAATTCATTTAGATACAGCATCGCACGACCGCGCAATTGTCCGTTAAATTCACGCAGTGCCGAATCGCAAAATACCCCCTGGTCAGGAAGGGGGTAAAATCTCCCGGGGCTTAAGTGGTTAAAAGTCCCCCTTGGGTTTATACATTTTTTGCATTGGAGCCTACAAAACTTTGCAACTGCATGCACAGGATGTCAGGTGCTGTGCACAGGCTCCCTTCAGACTATTCCTCCAGCCACCAATCTTTATGGACTTTTCACATTACAGAGCTGGAGGAAGTGTCAATGGGCTACAAGTATGGTCACATCACCCCCACTGTTGCTCCATGGAGATCTGTCAGTGTCGTGGTGGCTAATGTGACTTGTAGTCTCTCCGCTCACGGATCTCTGTAAATGGATGACACGGCTGCGCAGGTGGAACCACACGCAACAGCAAGATTAAATCAATGACAGGAACGTGCAGGGAGAAAAATCCTTAAGTTCTGTTAGGGGGGTTGGAGGAAGTGTCAATGGGCTACAAGTGTGATGGCATCACCCCAATCATGCTCCATTGAGATCTGTAAGGGCTGGCCCATGGGACTCGTAGTCTTTCCATTTACAGATCTCTGTGAATGGATGATGTGGCTGTGCAGGTGGTGCCCCACACATCCATGCTAAATTAAAAAAATGACAGGAGCCGGCAAGGAGAAGAACCCCTAAATTCAGTAAAGGGGTTAGAGGATGTATCAATGGGCTACAATTGCAGTGATGTCACTTGTGCTCTATTGAGATCTATGAGTGCTGCAGTGGCTAAAGGGTTCTCTGTGAATGGATGACGCAGCTGTGCAGGTGAAGCCACACACAACAGCGCCAAACTCAAAAATTCACAGGACCCTGCATGGAGAAGAAAACCTGAATTCAGTAAGGGGGGGGGGGGGCAGTTTAGGGGCTGTAACTGTAACATGGTCAGAAAGGTGGACCTAATGCTTGCCCTAACCCGAAGGCTGAGGTTTAAAGTTAGTAGTAGAGTCATGTGATATCAACTTGCTTGTAAAACTCTCAGGAATGGCTGTTAGGAGGTCATTTCCTACTGACCTAAGCACCCCCAGAACTATATCTCCCAAGAGTCCTTTCCCTACACAGTGTGTGGGCAGGCTTTTGTGAGTCCTCTAGTGGTTGAGTTGTGTATTTCAGCAGGCAGGGCTGACAACACAGGTGGGAATTTTAGTGCAAAAAAATGAAGTGTGTTGGCAGCCCAAACTGGAAGTATATATATATATATACATATACACACACACATACACACATATATATATATATATATATATATATATATATACACACACACACACACACACACACACACACACACACATATATATGTATATATATATATATATATATATATATATATATATATACACATACATAAATACATACATATATGTATACATATATACATACACATATATATATATATTTTTTTTTTTTTTTGCACAGACTTTAGGAAAACTGCAAGGAAACTTATGATGCTAATTTTAGGAAAGCCATATTGGCATACTTGTTTGTTTTGGCAAAATCACTCCACTCATCCCTATTATCTAGTAAAAATAAAACTTTATGCTTCCATTGTGGCTAACATAGTACAATTCCCTGCTGCGACTAATTAAAAAACTATAAATAGATATTTTTTTTCTTAATTCTAGCATACTGAAAAAAAATTGTGTACATCGCACTCATCATTTTCACTCTTATAGCTGATATTAAAAAATTATACATATATATATATAAACACTACATTACCAAAAGTATTGGGACGCCTGCCTTTACACACACATGAACTTTAATGGCATCCCAGTCTTAGTCCATAGGG
This sequence comes from Pelophylax lessonae, assembly GCF_965119305.1. Lineage (NCBI taxonomy): Eukaryota > Metazoa > Chordata > Amphibia > Anura > Ranidae > Pelophylax > Pelophylax lessonae. The sequence continues at coordinate 13,115,728 of NC_138774.1, forward strand.
TTCAATATTGAGTTGGCCCACCCTTTGCAGCTATAACAGCTTCAACTCTTCTGGGAAGGCCGTTCACAAGGTTTAGGAGTGTGTCTATGGGAATGTTTGACCATGCTTCCAGAAGCGCATTTGTGAGGTCAGGCACTGATGTTGGACGAGAAGGCCTGGCTCGCAGTCGCAGTTCTATTGGGTTGAAGTCAGTACTCTGCAGAAGCCAGTCAAGTTTCTCCACCTCATCCATCTCTTTACAATACATGGCCCCCGTCGATCGGCCCGGTCGATCAAATATACGTATTTTACTCACTGAACGGCAACTCAATTTATAACATTTGTTCTTTTTTTGCATTTTCGGTTGATATTCGGTCTCTATCATTCAAAACACACCTATGATAAAAAAATGTAGACCCTTCATTTCTTTGTAAGTGGGCAAACTTACACAATCTGCAGGGGATCAAATAATTATTTTCCCCACTGTATCTATCTATCTATCTTCAGAATAGGCTTATTAAATGGGATAATGATACCCAGAATAAGAAAAAGAAGAAATTCCTAAGGGATTGGGAGGATTTCCAAAAAAACGATATTTTTAAGTGGCAAAAAAGTCCCCTTGTGAGTGTCCCTATGGAAGAGGAAGAGAGTGGCCAACAGGATGACCCCCCCCCTGTGACCCCCGTTCCTCCAATCAGGAATACACAAGCTGGAAATTGGAGAGCACCTTCCACTCCTGTGTATCAATATGATAATAGGAGTCGACCAGGTAATAGGGGAGGAAAAAGAGGTGGCAAAAGGGGTAAGGGGAAGAATAATAACACCCCTAGGGGAGGACAGGACAGTTATTATTATAACGACTATCCTCAAAATAATTTTTCCCCTAGACCCCCTGTACAATACCCCCAAAACTCAGGGTGGCAAGTCCCTGCTCGAGGTAGGGGGAAAGGATGGAAACCTAATGCCCAGAGAGGCGGTTACCCTAATAGAGCTAATTACCAACAGCCCTCACAGGTAACCACTCAGAATAGGTATGAACCCCTGAGCGAACCACAAGGTAATGGGAATGGGGCTTTTTTAGGGAATCGGGGGGGACAGGCAGTTGCCTACCCCCCCCCCCCTCCCCCTCCACCCCTGAACCAAATGGACAACTGGTGGAGAGGCCCGATACAGGAAACACCAGGGAACAAACCAGCCAAAAGAAACAGAGAGGAAAAAGAGGAGGCCGGAGGGTCCAAAGAAAAAAGATCCCGTTAGGGGCAGGGATATATAATTTAAGTGGAGTAACTCTGGGAGTTGAAGAGCTCAAAACCCTAGATAAGGGACTTAAGTTTGCTCCAGCACGTAACCTGAACAAATTTCAAACATATGTTAATATTCAGAAATTTGTTAGGACAATTAACGTGAAAAAATATTGCTTATCTAACCCTATCCTTAAGAACACAACTAATACAGATTCCTCTGCACTAACTAGTTCATCGAGCACAGTTATGCCCAGTTCCAATTTGCGGAATAAATCAGTATTCAATCCTCCTAATAAAAACAATAAATTTATTGATGTCTTCAAAAATATGGTCTGTAAGGACCTGGAGAGTTTGAAGGTTAAAAGGATATCGGACCCACAATATATTAAAGCAGGTATAAATTCTCTTGAAGATAACAAAGGAATTGTGATCAGACCTGCCGATAAAGGTGGAGGTCTGGTAGTACTGAGTCTGGAATACTATAAAGAGGAGATGAACCGCTTATTGGCAGATAGCGATACATATGAACTATTAAGGAGTGACCCCTCTTTGAAATTCAAAGGGGAACTGAGCAAATTAATAGAGTCAGGCAAACATAAGGGAGTCCTCAACAAGAAAGAGTCACTTTATTTGGATCCACTTTTCTGTAGAACTCCGATTATCTATTGTCTACCGAAGGTGCACAAAGACAGGGAACGCCCACCGGGAAGACCGATTGTCAACGGTATTGATTCCGTGACATCCCGGTTGGGCCAATTTGTCGATGTGCACCTTCAACCATTAGTAGTGTCTACAGAAGCCTACTTGAAAGACACTAAGCACATTATCCAGCTTCTGCAAGATGTGCCCTGCGCTTCTAATTCTATTTTAGTTACAGCGGACGTAGGTTCGCTGTATACTATCATAGACCATGAAGAAGCAGAGGCAGCAGTCAAGTGGGCGTTTGCAACATCTAATCTTCCGAGGAAACTTAGGAGTTTTCTCCTTAGTAGTTTATTCTTCTGCCTCTCAAGAAATTATTTCTGGTACGGTAATAACTATTATCTCCAGAAAAGAGGTGTGGCCATGGGCGCCCGTTTCGCTCCCAGTGTGGCCAACCTATTTATGGCCCACTGGGAGGAGGAGGTGGTGTTTCATGACCGTCCCCCCGAACTGGTGTGCTATAAAAGGTACATCGATGACGTGTTCTTTGTGTGGAACGGTGAAATGGACCACCTTGAAACATTTATGAGTAAATTAAATAATAATAACAAAAACATAGTACTCACATGGACCACTAGTACTACCAGTGTAGTTTTTCTGGATTTGGTCATCTCAAAGGGAACCAGAGGGTTCATGACTAGTAACCACTTCAAACCAACAGACAGAAACGCATACATCCCTCTCGACAGCTGCCATCATGCCTCTTGGCTCTGTAACATTCCGAAAGGACAGTTTGTCAGGCTAAGACGTAATTGTTCCTCAGAAGTTGACTATATGGAACAGGCCAATGTCTTATCTGAAAGGTTTTTACAGAAAGGTTATAATAAAGAGAGACTATCTAAGGACCTCTCAAGTGTCAAAGAGATTGACCGTAATACGCTGTTAACTAGTGGCCCCAAACGAGAAGCACCAAAGGGTGATGTAAGGATTGTTTTAGATTACAATATTCAATACAAAAAAATTGAAAGTATTTTTAACAAACATTGGCCCATTTTGATGCAAGACCGAGTGCTATGCGACCATCTCCCAGCCAGACCACGTTTTGTTTATAAACGGGCACCTACTTTGAGGAATATTTTAGCCCCAGGAGTAGTAGATCCCCCAGTGGAGGCACATAATAAATTGTTTGCTTTCCTGAAAGGTTTTTATGCATGTGGCAAATGCATTGTGTGCCGTTCTGCGAAAAAGAATGTGAAGCGCAAGAAGGATTTCGTGGCTCAGGCGACAGGTAGAGAGTATAAGATCAATGACCTTATTACCTGTGCGACCACTGGGGTTGTGTATGTGATCGAATGTAGTTGTGGACTACAGTACGTCGGTAGGACCTCAAGAGCCCTCCAAGTAAGACTTGCTGAACATGTTAGGTGCATTAGAAAAGGAAAATCCCCCCATTTTCTGTACCAGCATTTCAAAAACTTCCATAACAAAGACCCCAAGGATATGAAATTCTGGGGCATTGAAAAAGTTAAAAAGCATTGGAGAGGCGGCAACTACATTCGCCAATTAAGTAAAAGGGAATCCTTTTGGATTTATGAAATGAAAGTTGCCGTACCCCGGGGTCTGAACACGGATTTTGATTTGAATTGTTTTATTTCTGATCGATAAATTATTCTTTTATGTTCATCTCTATTTTTACTTATATAGCTACATGTGCAGTGTCCTAAGTAGTTGTATTATCATGTTTAAAGTTTTTATCGTTCTTAACATGTATCTTTATGATGTATATATTTTTTATGTATCTTCCGTGCCAACGGGTATACGGCGTCATACGCTGTTGTAGTATGTTTTAAATTCTTAATTAAGCACATTAATTGAGTGCTATCCATCCTTATCCTGTTAACAATTGGCTTTGGGGAGTGTATCAAGCTGCCCGAAGGTGGAGAAGGGGTTAAGTTTCCTCTCATTTTGTTTATAGCCATACTCGGGATTGTCTGAAGTCTGAGCTGGGTTTTCCCTCTAGTTCCGGCATTAGGGTATCCATAGGAACGCTGTAGAAGGACTGGCCAATCAGATTAAGGGGAGGATTTTTTATAAGGTGACGTTGGACCAATCCTCTTCATCGCTGACGAAGCCTCCACCCACGGAGGCGATACGCGTGCGGAGGGAAGAGGAGTCGAGCGTCTGACGTCACCCGCTGGCACGGAGGAGACCGAGTGACACCGAGCGAGCCCCGCTGTCCCGGTCTTTCTATTGTTATATGCCTGATGTCCATCTTTTACAAGTAAGAGGCCACTTTGTGATATTTTAATCATATTAAAAATCAGTATTACACTATCCTGGCGTTTTTTTCCTTTTAATACCCTGTCATCGGAGAGACATCCAGGAGTGTGCAGTACGAAGCTGTGTAGGTTCATGCTTACTACAGATTGTTTTCCTTCATTGATAACTGGAAGGATCGTCAAGAGGTTGGAGTTGGTGATGTGTCTATGTTTACAATGCCCGTGTAATACCTTAATAAGGTGAGAGGCCACTCTGGAAGGTGGAGGGAGTGTGTGTGTCTTCTGCTATCTGCACCTGGCTCCTCGGGAATTCATTAGGAATCTTTGCACCTTATAAGGACTATTACACCCACTACCTTTTTTGATTCTTCTTACCCGATCTTTGATTTAGCTCTTATAGATGGACTTTGCTTTTGTGTTTTATCTGCGATTTTAGCTGCGATTTTATTCCATTGTGTTTTAATATTTTTAGAGCGCTGCACTGTTCTACTGTTTATACTCTATCTATCTATCTATCTATCTATCTATCTATCTATCTATCTATCTATCTATCTATCTATCTATCTATCTATCTATCTATCTCTAGATAGATAGATAGATAGATAGATAGATAGATAGATAGATAGATAGATAGATAGATAGATAGATAGATAGAGAGATACATAATGCTTCCATTGTGGCTAACACATATATACATATATATATATATATATATATATATATATATAACCTAATTATCCATTTTTTTATGTTTTACCTTAGTCCCAAAAACAACAAATCTGTCTACTGTAATCAATTGTAAAGTGTGAGCCTTAGTTTGCCTTCAATTTGTTAGTGTATCTAAATCTGCTAGTCCATCTAACACTCCCCTCCCCCCAGACTGACAATGCTGCTGTCACTCCTGTGCTCCTTCATCCAGAGAGGGGGCACTAACACAGGAGGCGTGCCACTGGCTAGATCAGCAGGTGAAAACAGAGGGGAAAAAAGAAAAGAAAACCAATGCCACATATTATTATTATTTTTATTATTGTTATTATTATTATTATTATTATTATTATTATTATTATTATTATTATTTGTATTATTGTTATTATTATTAATACTAATAATAATAATAATAATAATAATAATAATAATAATAATAATAATAATAATATTATTATTATTATTATTATTATTATTATTATTATTTGATAACACAATATTGTTTAGTATTTTTATAATACAATATGTATTATTAATATTATTATTGTTATTATAATTATAATACAGGATTTACATAGCACCAACAGTATGCACAGTGCTTTACAATATAAAGGGGGCAGTTAAGTTACAATACAGTAAAATACAAGAGGGTTAGGAGGGGCCCTGCTCATAAGAGCTTACAATCTAATAGGGTGTGGCTAGTGGTACAAAAGGTAATACCTGTGGGGGATGAGCTGATGGTGAAAATAAAAGTACAGTTCGTTTGATGCGGGATAGGATTCCCTGAAGAGATGAGTTTTCAGGGATCACCCAAATTTTGGGTGGAGTAGGAGGTAGTCAGATAAATTGGGGTAGGGAGTTCCAGAGATTGGGAGAGGTTCTAGAGAAGTCCTGGAGACGAGGATGGGAGGAGGAGACCAGGGAACTAGAGAGCAGGAGATATTGGGAGGACATCTAATGATTGGTAAGCTGCAATATATTACATTTTTGGGGTTCATTTCTGTTTTAACTTGTGTCTTTGATAGATCTGCCCGAAGTTCAGCGCTAACAGTTAATAGCGCGCATTTGATTATATTTCATCATTTCCGACAACAAAGGGTTTTTTTTTTTGTTAAGTGAGCGCCATCTGCGAATTGATCGCATTATTTCCCAATTGGATGAAATTTTCAGGGAAGAGGGAATTTATAAAGCAGAAAAATAATCATATAATTAATTCTGTGTTATCCTCCGAGGACAAATCACATTCAAAGAAAAGATTTGCCCAAACGGCGGCCCCTGCTTTGTATCCTTCGCCTGGTGGGGCTTTCATTACACGGAGGAATATCACTGTACAGGAAGACCAAGACGCTGCCTTAAATAACGACTTCATAAACATCTGTGCTTTTATCTCGCCTTTCGCGTGCCGCAACTTTGCAGCTGCGGGCTCCAAATAATGGGATTTATGTATTTGATTGTTATCGCAAAAGCGGGAGGTGAGGGCTGCGCGTGACACATAAGCAATAGCCATCAGATGGAAATAAAATAAAAATGGATTACGGTGTCCTGAGTCCAGACGCACACACAGAGTGGGACCGCGCGCCAATCCTTCTGAAGACGTTCAAGACAAAAGGGAGATATTTCAGGGTCCTGCTGGGGCAGATTTAACTACTTAAGCCCCGGAAGATTTTACCCCCTTCCTGACCAGGGGGTATTTTGCGATTCGGCACTGCGTGACTTTAACGGACAATTGCGCGGTCGTGCGACGCTGTACCTAAACGAATTTGACGTCCTTTTTTCCCACAAACAGAGCTTTCTTTTGGTGGTATTTGATCACCTGTGCGATTTTTTGATCATGCGCTATAAACAAAAAAAGAGCGTAAATTTTGCAACAATAACAATATTTTTCACATTTTTTATGAAATTCCCCCCCAAAAAAGTGTAAAAATCAAATTTTTTTTACATTTTTGGCCAATTTGTTTTCTGCTACATATGTTTGGTAAAAAAAAATCACAATAAGCGTATTTTGATTGGTTTGCGCAAAAGTTATTGCGTTTACTAACTAAGGGAAAGATTTTTGTCACTTTTGTTGTTTTTTTTTGTTAACGCGTAATGGCGGCGATCTGCGATTTTTTTGCGGTACTGCGACATTGCGGCGGACAGATCGGACCCTTGACTGACATTTTTGACACTTTTGGGGGTACCAGTGACATTACTACAGTAATCAGTGCTATACATATGCACTGTTACTGTAAAAATGACACTGAGAGGGAAGGGGTTAACTTTATTGAAGAGGGAGGGGTTAAGGGTGTCCCTAGGGGCGTGTTTCTAACTGTCATTGGATGTGGCTAGTGGTGTAACAGCACAGATCAACGGTCCTACATAGCAGGACCATATGATCTCTGCACTTACACAGGGGAGAATGACAGGCGGCTTTGTTTACATCAGCCGTCTGCCTTTCTCCCTCTCTACCCGACGATCGCGAGTGACCGGCGGACATCGGGTCCGCCGGTCACACGCGCCAGCTTCATCGGGTACGAGCGGGGGCGGGAGCGCGCCTCCGGCGGCGCGCACTCGCCCCCTATTCGCTCCCAGGCTAGTGACGTACCGGTACGTCACTTTGCCTAAGAGGGGCTGTCCGCCGCCGTATATAGTCGGGCAGCGGTCGGCAAGTGGTTAAAGCATATAAAAACCCGAAGCAAAATAAATAAATATATATATAAACTGCGTGGTGTTAAACTCAAACCCAAACTTTACTTATGTGATTTGGTATCTCCCTCTGCCCCCCCCCCCCCCCCCGCTCCTCCTCCTTTTAAAGTAGTAATAAACCTGAAACCAAACTTTATTATTGTAACCTTTTTCCAGACTGATACATGTCAATTACTTTGTTTCTGATCTTTTCATGAATTTCTTTAGATTGAGGCATGATGTGTTGCTTTTTGAAAAGTGAGAGTACACATGGGATATTATAGGTCAGTGATGGAGAACCTTGGCACCCCAGATGTTGAGGAAATACATTTCCCATGATGCTAACCTACACTACAGAGTGCATAAGCATCATGGGAATTGTAGTTCAAAAACATCCGGGGTGCCAAGGTTCACCATCACTGCTATAGGTGCTGCACACCCCGAATATGAGATACAAAAAAAGTTTGAAGTGTCCCCAGGACAGAATGCACTTGTTCTAGTTATATGTTTTTTTTGGATGTTGACAACACAATCCCCCTGAAGAAGACCACAACTTTTTTGGTCGAAACACGTTGGTGCAACCTCAAGGCCAGATCTATACTGCAACAATTGTATGTACAACCAGAGCTCATGTTTTGAAACCCAATTGTTTTGACTTAAATGTATGTGCAAAAAATTATACTTTTTTACATTAATATTTTCTTGATATATATCCAGTAGCTCATAAAAGTAAGTACACCCCCTCACATTTTTGTAAATATTTTATTCTATCTTTTCATGTGACAACACTGAAGAAATGACACTTTGCTACAATGTAAAGTAGTGAGTGTACAGCTTGTATAACAGTGTAAATTTGCTGTCCCCTCAAAATAACTCAACACACAGCCATTAAAGCGGAGTTCCACGGAGTTCCGCCCCCCCCCTCCAAAAATTTAAATTCAACAGCTAACCATACTGTACACATACTGTAGCTGCTGACTTTGAATATTAGGACACTTACCTGTCCTGGAGTCCAGCGATGTCGGCACCGCAGCCAATGTTTCCAGCGGCTGTCGGGTGCTGCCGCCGCCATTGCCAGTAAGGGAACACGGCAGTGAAGCCTTGCGGCTTCACGGTTGGGTCCCTACTGCGCATGCGCGAAGCATTGGCGGCTAGTGCTCCATGGGCCAGGGGGTCGGCAGACTGACTGCACCACACACCCCCTCGGCCCCCACCAGGCCACACACCAGGACCCTGGACCCCCCCCCCCCACAGCTCACTCACCCTCAGCGGCGGCAACGGCAGCTTCAGTTTCTTCCCCCTCAGTAGAAGCGTCTCCTCCCCCATGCCCAATGGCATGGCTTCTACTTTCAGCCAATCAGGAAACAGGTCTCCGGACCCGCTTCCTAATTGGCCAGGAGGTGGATCCATGTGACAATAGCGAATATTCATTGGCTATTGTCACACAAGTGGGTGGGCTCGGGGAGCAGTGCTCTGCGCCCCGAGCCCACCCTTTCTTTTAGCCTGTGAGAGCCTGTGGCTCTTGTCACATGGTTAAAAAAAAAAAAAAGCCCCATTGAACTTCATGTGTCCGGCGCCCCGCATGTAGATTAGGGGGCCAGACGCATGGATAGGGGGGCGGCGCCCCTGTGCCCCCAATACACCAGCCGCCACTGGCACGAAGAGCGCTGCGCATTCCTATTGGCTCGGCGGCGGGGGATGGAGGAGGGGACCAAACATCCGAGGGACGGCGCCGTATCCCGGAAGTGGGGAAGGGTACCTGTCAAAAACAGGTACCCCTTTCCCCCTCCCCCTGAAAGGTGTCAAATGTGGCACCGGAGGGGGGGAGGAAACAAATGAGCGGAAGTTCCACTTTTGGGTGGAACTCCACTTTAATGTCTAAACTGCCTTCAACAAAAGTGAGTACACCCCTTAATTAAAATGTCTAAACTGGGCCCAAAGTGTCAGTATTTTGTGTGGCCACCATTATTTTCCAGCACTGCCTTAACCCTCTTGGGCATGGAGTTCATCAGAGCTTCACAGGTTGCCACTGGAGTCCTCTTCCACTCCTCCATGATGACATCACAGAGCTGGTGGATGTTAGAGACCTTGCGCTCCTCAGGATGCCCCACAGATGCTCGATAGGTTTTAGGTCTGGAGACAAGCTTGGCCAGTCCATCACCTTTACCCTCAGCTTCTTTAGCAAGGCAGTGGTCGTCTTGTGGGTGCTTTTTCCAGGCATTTTTTGGGGCGTTTTCCCAGGCGCTTTTTTTTTTTTTTTTTTGCATGTGTTTGGAGGCAGGCGTTGACATCTGACCACAAATGCATGTAATCTGCCCGAAAAGAAGCTCATGTTTTTGAGCATCAGGCATTTTGTTTCAGGCGACAAAACGCTTATATGTGAACAGGGACCGTTGGGCATTTTTGAGACTTCGGAGATGAGCATATTACAAGCTAAAAATACGCTCAGGTGTGAACAGGGCCTCAAGTCACACAGATATGAATGGTACTCATTGGAAATCATGGGGTACAACTTGTCATGCAACTTTGAAGTTCCAAGTCGCACAAGTGTGATAGGAGAATAAGTGAAATGTTTTGGGGACCAGTGACACCAATACAAGATTTATGTAATTTTTATGTATTTTTTTACTGTACTGTACCCATACTGTAGCTGCTGACTTTGAATATTAGGACACTTACCTGTCCTGGAGTCCTGCGATGTCGGCACCGCAGCCAATGTTTCCAGCGGCTGTCGGGTACTTCCGCCGCCATTGCCAGTAAGGGAACCCGGCAGTGAAGTCTTGCGGCTTCACGGTCGGGTCCCTACTGCATGCGTGAAGCAGTGGTGGCTGGTGCTCCATGGGCCAGGGAGGTCGGCAGACTGACTGCACCATACACCCCCCCCCCCCCAGCCCTCACCAGGAGAATAAGAGTGTTTCTAACTGTGGGGGGTGTGGCTTGTGAAATTATCATAGAGACCTGTGATCCTATATTGCAGGATCACAGGAGCTCTGTGATCATTCCAGGGACTGTGACATTGCAGCGGACAGATCGGACCCCTAACTGACATTTTTGACACTTTTGGGGGGACCAGTGACATTACTACAGTAATAGGTGCTAAAAAAAATGCACAGTCACTGTACTAATGACACTGGCAGGGAAGGGGTTAACATTAGGGGCGATCAAAGAGTAAATGTGTTCCCTGGGAGTGCTTACTAACTGTGTGGGGGGAGGTGCTTTGACTGGGGGAGGACAGAGATCCGTGTTCCCGCTTAGCAGAAACACAAGATCTCCATCTTCCCCTCTGACAGAACGGCGGTCTGCTTTGTTTAGATAGGCAGACCGCCGTTCTGTCAGCCTCGGGAACGATTGAGGGGTTGCCGGAGAACATCGGGTCCGATTGGTTCCTGCTGTGTCCAATCACAGCGGGAGCGGGTGGCTGGCAGCCCGTGCGCACGCTCCAGACCCGAAGAAAAACAAAATCACGTACAGGTATGGGATTTTGCTTCTAAGGGCCGCCCTGTCGCAGTACATGTACGTGGGGCGGTCCTCAAGTGGTTAAGGCTGCATTCACATGTCAGCTTCGGAGATTTATTGCAAATCGCGGGACGCCTAGCGTTGCCCGTTGATTTGCAATAGCCCCCCAAACGCCGAGCGATGTTGCCGCGATTTACGCCCGCCGAATCGCGGCAACATCGCGCAAACAAAATCGCGGGACGCAATACGCTCCAAAGAAGCTCTTGTACTTTTTTGGAGCGTATTGCGTCCCGCGATTTTGTTTGCGCGATGTTGCCGCGATTCGGCGGGCGTAAATCGCGGCAACATCGCTCGGCGTTTGGGGGGCTTTTGCAAATCAACGGGCAACGCTAGGCGTCCCGCGATTTGCAATAAATCTCCGAATCGCGGGCGGAACCGCGGCGGTTCTGCCCGCGATTATAAGCTGACATGTGAATGCAGCCTAAAGAGTAGGCGGAATAGAAGAGGATGACAACGGTGCCCACACACTTACTGAAATTGGCGCACTACCTTCACGGAGCGAGCGTGCCGTGAAAAGAATATTAATTGAGTTGGGAGTAAAAGCAGCTGCAGCAAGGATCTCTCCGTTATTGTCATTACAATGGGCACAAAAGGTCTCCCCGTGTAGCTGCTGATCAGATGCCGCGGACAGCGACTTAAAAGACGACGATGTTTATAAACCGCGCGAGGGGAAAAAAAAGCAAAAAAAAGCTATTTGACGAGATGCTTGTTTTAAGTTTTCATGGATGCTGACAAACGATCAGAATTAATGCCCTGCACATGTTCATTATTGTAATCTAAAGATGATAATTAGCATTTAAAAAGGTAAAATGTATTTCTGTCGTCGCCAAATGCGCTTATTTTTATTTTCTTGACACTAAAAAGCCTCTAAGCATTGTTCACATTTAAGGTTACAAAATAGCGTTTTCCCGAGAGACAACAACCTTTTGGAATAAGAGGCTCTGTAATATTCGGCAATATTCACACTATGTGCCAGTGCTGCGGTCCTGGATGGGCATTTGGCTGTTGGGGTGTAAAGGAATGATTGGCTTGGCTCCGCCCATTGTCCTGAAATTAGGAATATACCTTTTATTTTTGGGAGATGTGATGGAATGATCCATGTGAATACCTTCTGTGTCACCTGTCAAACTCGCCATGCCAAATAAAATTTGCCACCTGCCAAACGCATTATGTTGAGTTAAATTTGCCACCTGTCATCTTGACATGTTAAGTTAAATGTACCGACTGTCAAACTCAACATGCTGAGTTAAATTTGCTACTTGTCAAACTCAATATGCCAAATTGCTTGTCATACTCCACATGTTGAGTTAAATGTAACGACTGTCAAACTTGACATGTTGAGTTACATTTGCCAACTGTCAAACTCAATATGCCAAGTTAAACTCGCCACTTCTCGTACTCGATATGATAAGTTCAATTTGCCACTGGTCAAACTGGACATGCCAAATTAAAATTGCCACCTGTCAAACTCAACATGCCAAAGTAAATTTGTCACTTGTCAAACTTGACATGCTGAATTAAATTTGCTGCGTGTCAAGCTCATTATGTCGAGGTAAATTTGTCACTTGTCACACGCGATATGTTAAGTTAAAATGTAGCGCCGCCTGTCAAACTTGATACCCTGTTTCCCTGAAAGTAAGACATTCCCCAAAAATAAGACCTACTTACAGTTTTGCCTCTCGCTGAAATATAAGGCATCCCCCCGAAAATAAGACCTCCCCGATAATAAGGCCTCCCCCAAACATAAGATCTCCCCGATAATAAGACCCCCTAAAGCTACCGTAACTCTGGACCCTGGACCGTAGTGGCGGGCGCCGCTGCGCAGCTCACTGTTGGCCACAGCGCAGCTGGAGCAGACAGGAAGTGCGAAGTCTCTTTTAATCAGAGAGCCCGCGCCGCCGCCAGGACAAGCTACCGCCTGCTGCTCGCTCTGCCCTGACGGAGTCTGGCTGACTCACAATTAGACAGTGAATCACGCGGGGCAGAAGTCGGGCACATTGTGTGGACACACAGGGGTGACTGAGATGGGGGGAAATGTCTGATAAAGGGGTGGGGTGGATGTCTGGTGAAGGTGTCCACTGGCACAGGGGTGGGGGAATGGGATCACTTAAAATGACACAGGAGGATCAGCGGGGGCAATCAAAATGACACAGGAGGGTCAGAGGGGGCAATCAAAATGACACAGGAGGGTCAGAAGGTGGGGGGGATCAAAATGACACAGGAGGATCAGAGGGGGCAATCAAAATGACACAGGAGGATCAGAGGGGGGCAATCAAAATGACACAGGAGGGTCAGAAGGGGGGGGGGGGGATCAAAATGACACAGGAGGATGTAATTTGCTGGTTTGTGATGACAACTACTACCGTACCGTATACAGGTAATACATTTCCTTTTTTTTTGTTCAACAATAAGGGCTCTTTCACACGGTCCGCCTCCGTAGGCGGATCCATGTTGCTCAGCGGGGATCGATCCGCAATCCCCGCTGAGCCAGCGGATGACAGCTCCGTCTCTGCTTGCAGAGCGGAGAGGGAGGTGTCTCAGCCCCCGCTGCCCTCAATGGGGGATCGGATGAGAGCGGACCGCCTGTCCGCTCTCACCCGATCCGATCCGATCCGATTACTGAACGGATGGAAAAATAGGGTTTCCATCCGTCCAGATTTCACGGGCAGGATCGGATACGGATGGCAGCGGGTGTCAGCGGAGGTGTCTCCGCTGACACCCGCTGCCCCATAGAGCTGCATGGAGGATCCGATCAGATCCGCCTAAAAAACTGACAGGCGGATCTGATCGGACCGCCCGTGTGAAAGAGCCCTAAATGTGTACTGTATTCTTCTTCATGGAAAAATAGGACATCCCCCGAAAATAAGACCTAGCGCATCTTTGGGAGCAAAAATCAATATAAAACACTGTCTTATTTTTGGGGAAACAGGGTATATTGAGTTAATTTTGCCACCTGTCAAACTCGACATGCTGAATTAAATTTGCAACCTGTCAAACTCATCATGTTAAGTTAACTATAACACCTGTCAAACTTGACATGTTGAGTTAAATTTGCCACCTGTCACACTCAACATGTTAAATTAAATGTACTCCTGGTCAAATTCAATATACCAAATTAAACCTTCCACTTGTTGTACTCGACATGTTGAGTTAAATTTGCCGCCTGTCAAACCTGACTTGAGTTGAATTAAACGTACTGCCTGTCCAACTCAACATGCTGAGTTTAATGTGTTGCCTGATAAACTCGACATGTTGAATTAAATTTGTCACCTGTCAAATTCAAAATGCCAAATCAAACTTGCCATTTGTCGTACTCGACATGTTGAGTTAAATTTGCCACCTGTCGTACTTGACATGTCAAAATAAATTTGCCACCTGTCAAACTCGACATGCTGAATTAAATTTGCTGCGTGTCAAAACTTGACATGCCGAATTGAAATTGTCACCTGTCATACTCGACATGTTGAGTTAAATTTGCCACCTGTCATACTCGACATGCTAAATTAAATTTGTCACCTGTCAATATGCTGAATTAAATATACTGCCTGTCATACTCATCACGTCAAGATAAATATACTACGTATCAAACTTGATATGTTGAGTTAAATTCACCACCTGTCAAACTTGATATGTTGAGTTAAGTTTACCACCTGTCGAACTCATCATGTTGAGTTAAATTTGCCGCTTGTCAAACTCAACATGATGTGGGAAATCTGTCAAATTCGACATGCGACATTTGCCACCTGTCAAACTCGGCATATTGTGTTATATTTGCTGCCTGTCAAACTCAACATCTCAAGATAAATTTGCTGCTTCATGACTGCAGCGTGACTTCCCACCTGGCCCATCCCATCCCTGTGGGATAGAGTCCTTAGTCCCCTCTCACCATAGCCTTTATGCAGTACCAGGACAGATTCCTCCAGCGCCCAGAGCAAAAATGCAGAACCCCCTCTTCCACTGTTAATGCATGGCATAGCGTGGGTGTACCATCCTGTGCCCACTCTCTGGCTGCCCATAGTTGGCATGGAGTGTGCATTTTACATGCATTGCCAGCCTCTTGGTTTCTAGCAGCTATAAGGTAGTGGAACATGCATGGATTGTTTTCATGTTAGCTGTGGGTGGATGAGGTAAACAATGGGCAACATAGGTGTGTGCAGCTTATCGCATTAGGGTGTGCACCCCAAAGCCTGAACTCTCTCAGTTTGGAGACATAGAAAGGGACTGAGGACAGAGATTCCCCAGTCCCTTTCTCTATTGCCTCAGTGTCACTGGACAATGAATGATGGGAAGTGCTCTGTGCTGAGCAGCTTCCTGTTCATTCACAAACTGAAGCATAGTAAATACAGTTTACCATGCTGCAGTTCTGTATGAACACGGTGATTGATCAGTACCGATCACTCATTGTGTTCACTCAGAAAATTATGTATTTACTGGCCCCTTCCCCACACTTCATCCTGAAAGGGGGGCACATGAGGGGAGGGGGGCCAGGGCAGCAAGGGGAATCTTCGTTGCGCATAGGGATTAGGATGTGCCCAGGCACCAGCACACCCTGTGCGCACGCCTATGTTGGGCAACATGGAGCACAGTGTGACAGCAGTAGTTGTCAGATCAGACATAAAGTCCTGGCCCACTGATTGCCAGCCACCAAATTGAAGCAGGCGGTGTGGGGATATCCCCCCATCCCTGCGCCTGGGGCGGCTGACCCTCTTACCCACCCCCTGTCCCAGTCTTGCCTGTATGGGTATACTTTTCAGGGAAACCACGTGGACAGTGTATCCACCCCATAGAAGGAAGTTCCAAATAATATCTTACATTTCTTCTCATAGAGGATACATGGCCCTGAGAAGGAAAACGTGGAGGAGTTATTACTGTATGTAAGTGTGGAATACAGATTAGAAATTGTGCAAAATAGATTTAATAAGGCTTTAAGAACAACTGTAGAGGTTCACCAAAGGAGAGAGTCAATGTTTGTAGAAATATTCATTGTTAGAATGTTATGGTAATTTCCACTGATAAGTCACATTGACACCCTATAACCTGCTAATGGCTTACCTTGGTACAGAAATTATGGGTCAGTGTTATTAATATGGAGAATTCACCAACTCCATTCCTGACTCTACAGAGGGGATAAAGGTCATTGTGTAACCTTGTGATACAGGAGGTGGATTTCCGGGGCTTTACTGCACAATCAATAGAGAACTAAGAAGAGAATATTTACAGGAGATGAAAAAATACTCTACCTTGGATATAAGTGTGCTCTTCCAAATGTACAATATACAATTCAAACATAATATTTATATTTATAAAGACATTTTTCATTTGTTGTTTTTTTCCCTCCTCTTTACCTCCTCTCCTTTTTCCTCCTCCCCTCTCCCTTCTCTCCTCTCCTCTCATCTCCTGTCTCTCCTCCCTTCTCTCTCCTCTCTCTCCCCTCCTTTTCTCTCCACTCTCTCTCCTCCCTTATCTCTCCTCTCTCTCCCCTCTCCCCTCTGTTCTCCCCTCTTCTCTACTCTCCTCTCATCTCCTGTCTCTCCTCCCTTCTCTCTGCTCTCTCTCCCCTCCTTTTCTCTCCTCTCTCTCCCCTCCCTTCTCTCTTATCTCCACTCTCTCTCCTCCCTTATCTCTCCTCTCTCTCCCCTCTCCCCTCTGTTCTCCCCTCTTCTCTCCTCTCCTCTATCTCCTCCCCTCTCTCTCCCCTCTCTTTTCTCTCCCCTCTCTCCCTTTCCCTCCCTCTTCTCTCTCTTCCCTCCCTACTTTCTCCTCTCTTTCCTCTACCCTCCTCTGCTCTCTCCCACTCTCTTCTCCCTTCTCTCTCCCCTCTCTTTTCTCTCCTCTCTCTCCCCTTCCCTCTCTCTCCTCTCTCTCCTCTCTCTTCCCTCCCTGCTCTCTCCTCTCTTTCCTCTACCCTCCTCTGCTCTCTCCCTACTCTCTTCTCCCTCTCCTATCCTCTTTCCCCCCCTCCATTCTCTTATCTACTCTCTCCTCTCTTCTCCTCTCCTCCCAGCTCATCTCCTCTCCTTTCTCACCCCTCCCTTCTCTCCTCTCCCCCCCCCCCTTTTCTCTCCTCTCTCCCCTCTCTTTGCTCTCCTCTCTTTTCTCCTCTCTTCTCCTCTCCCTTCCTTTCTCTCCTCCCTTCTCTCTCCTCTCTCTCCCCTCTTCCCTCCTCTCCTCTCTCTTCCATCCCTACTCTCTCCTCTCTCTCCTCTACCCTCCTCTCCTCTCTCCCCACTCTCTTCTCGCTTCTCTCTCCCCTCTGTTCTCTCCTATCCCCTCTCCCCACTCTCTTCTCCCTTCTCTCTCCCCTCATTTCTGTCTCCTCTCTTTCCTCTAACCTCCTCTCCCCTTCTCTCCTCTCGTATCTCCCCACTCTCTTCTCTCTCCTCTCCTGTTCTCTCTTCTCTCCCCACTCTCTTCTCCCTTTTCTGTCTCCCCTCCCTTCTCGCCTCTCCTTGCCTTCGCTCACCTCTCCTCTCTTCTCTCGCCCTCTTTCTCTCCTCTCTCTCTCTCTCCCCTCCCTTCTCTCTTCTTCTGTCTTCTATCCTCTTGTCTCTCTTTTCCCCTCTCCTGCCAGACCAAAATTACCCAGCATCTTATCCTCTTACTAGGAGGGTGAAACAAATTATTTCTGATTAGCCACAAACAAATAAAATGATTCTACTTTGTGTGCACCAAATGCATTTACAAGCCCAGGTATTCCCTTACCAACGTATCACTGTGCTGCGTCTAGCCTGTGCAGAGAGCAGAGCTGTAGGCGGGACTCAGCAGACTCCACCCACAACAGGCTGCCTGCAGGAGGGGGCGGAGACCAGACCAGTCACCCTGCACAAGGAGAGAGAGCAGGAAGGGAAAGTCTCACACTGGATATCTGCACAGATCTGGAAGAAATACACAAAGCACACCGAGATTCAGGAAGAAGACAAATGATGAAAAGATTTAGACAACATTCTCGTATCCTGGAGTTCAGCTTTAAAGAACTTGTAAAACGGGAAGTTTGCTCTGTACAGTTTTCATTCTCACTTGACATTCAGAGTCGTCTTCTAATTAAACTTCCTGAAAGACTCACTAAGTTCTCCCGCCGTTCACTAACTGTAGCGGCTTTCGATTATGTCCTCTACTTCTATGACGAGCCAAGGACAGCCGGGATAAGATTGTAATCTGGTGATGAGGCCTGATCTGATGAAAGCCAAGGCTTTGTCTTGTAGATAATATCTGCCGACAATAGAGAGGAGCGCTTGCCGATTGCTAATCTTTATTGTCTGGGCTGCCATTACAATTGGTGAATAGGAAAGGGCAGAGTCATTGATTTTTTTTTTTTTTTTTTGACTGTCGCCTTATTATCTGTTGCGGCATGATTGAAGTGCGGTCAGCACAATGCCGTAATGGACAGAATTGAATGGCCTGGCCTTTTTTGTAAAGCTTGCAAAGGGGGTGCCGGCTGTCAGGTTTCGTGCTGCTAAGTTCTTCGTTGTCATGCGTCATCTACTACTTTCTTCTTACTTCTCAAAGAACAGAAATTCACAAATACACTATATTGTCAAAAGTATTGGGACGCCTTTACACACACTCATAAACTTTAATGGCATCCCAGTCTTAGTCTGTAGGGTTCAATATTAAGTTGGCCCACCCTTTGCAGCTATAACAGCTTCAACTCTTCTGGGAAGGCCGTCCACCGCAGCCACCCCGGACATGTGTAAAAAGGCTCTATTGAGAGCCGGTCACATTCACATGTTATGCAAATTGGATGCAGTTAAAAATCCATCCAATTTGCAAATATGGAAACCCATCTTTAACATATTTAACCCATATAAAGCCTTAGTCTATAATTCAATATGACTTTATTAAACACTATGTTACCAAAAGTATTGGGACACCTGCCTTTACACAAACATGAATTATATTGGCAACCCAGTCTTAGTCCGTAGGGTTCAATATTGAGTTGGCCCACCCTTTGCTGCTATAACAGCTTTAACTCTTCTGGGAAGGCTGTCCACAAGGTTTAGGAGTGTGTCTATGGGAATGTTTGACCATTGTTCCAGAAGCTCATTTGTGAGGTCAGGGACTGCTTTTGACTAGAAGGCCTGGCTCACAGTCTCCTCTCGAATTCATTCCCCAAAAGTGTTCTATTGGGTTGAGGTGCAGGCTAGTCAAGTTCCTCCACCCCAAACTCACTCATCCATATCTTAACGGACCTTGCTTTGTGCACTGGAAATTAGAAAAAAAACTTAAACAGGGCCACAGACGAAAATATAAACCTTGAAAAAATAATAAGCTAGTACAGAAGCCCTAAGGTCCCTTTCACGCAAGCAGACTGATGGGGTTCATCTGTAAGTTTTTCAGGTGGACAGGATCAGACACTCCAAGTCCCCCCACCCTAAACTCACTCATCCATGTCTTTATGGACCTTGCTTCGTGCACTTGTCAAAATCATTTGGTGGAGGGGGGATTATGGTGTGGGGTTGTTGTTCAGGGGTTGGGTTTGGCCCCTTAGTTCCAATGAAGGGAACCCTTAATACGCCAGCATACCAAGACATTTTGGACATTTTCATGCACCCAACTTTGTGGGAACAGTTTGGGGATGGCCCCTTCCTGTTCCAACATGACTGCACACCAGTGCACAAAGCAAGGTCTATAAAAACATGGATGAGCGAGTTTGAAGTGGAGGAACTTGACTGGCCTGTACAGAGTCCTGACCTCAACCCAACAGAACACCTTTGGAATGAATTAGAGCAGATACTGTGAGCCAGGCCTTCTCATCCAACATCATTGCCTGACCTCACAAATGAGCTTCTTGAACAATGGTCAAACATTCCCATAGACACACTCCTAAACCTTGTGGACAGCCTTCCTAGAAGAGTTGAAGCTGTTGTAGTTGTAAAGGGTGGGCCAACTCACTATTGAACCCTACGGACTAAGACTGGGGTGCCATTAAAGTTCATGTGTGTGTAAAGGCAGGCGTCCCAATACTTATATATATATATATATATATATATATTTTTTTTTATAGTGTATGTGTGTATATGTATATATATATATATATATATATATATATATATATATACACGCACATTATATATATATATATATATATATATATATATATATATATATATATATATATATATATATATATATGTGTATATATATATATATATATATATATATATATATATATATATATATATATGTATATATATATATATATATATATATATATATATGTATATATATATATATATATATATATATATACACATATATACATATATACATATACACACATACACTATAAAAAGAAAATATATATATATGTGTGTAAATATATATATATATATTTATAGTGTATGTGTGTGTATATATATATATATATATATATATATATATATATATATATATATATATATATATATATATACCCTATATATATATATTTTTTATAGTGCGTGTGTATGTATATATATATATATATATATATATATATAGTGTGTGTGTGTGTATATATATATATGCACATATACACACACACACTATATATATATATATATATATATATATATATATATATATATATATATATACACAGTGTATATACAGTATATATGTATATATTTCAGGAATTCCAAATACAACTTATTCCCCGTTACTGCAGAGCTTTCTTTCTTTTTTGCAGTCTGCACCCACCTGCTGCTCATAATCAAAGCCATACACACATCAGTGTTTCAATCGATAGCCACGCACCTAAATTCCAGCCGCCTGCTGTGTTACCATGGAAACAGAGTTTGGCCCTTTAAACTTTTATAGATCAATTAAATAAATAAAAACAAACATTGAAATAGAAATCTGTCCATTGCAGGCATTAATAAACAGTGTAACTACAAGCTTTGTGTATTCTGTAAAGGTGCTCTAGGAATTTTAAATTGGAGATTGAAGTCTGAGATTATTTTTTTCGACTCCACCAAGTTGCGTCGAATGGTTAAAGTCAACTTTTCAGTCCTGTGATTTAATGAACTGCAGTGTAAGCTTTCTGGCGCCTTGTGTGCCTTCTTCAGCATGTGGGGTGCTGTGGGAAGGACATTTCAGCTCCTCCTAATAGTGCTAATTGCCGACGCCCTCTGTGTGATTCCTTTGGTCCATCCCTTTGGTGGGCAGTCATACTGGCCTATAGGAATATGTAGAAGGATAGAGAGGCGGGGCTAGGGCTAAACACCATCAGTGTTGAAACTTGCTTGCTGCAGCAGCCCCAGTTTCGGGGCACACAGTAGGCCAATAAGGAATGGCAATCATTGCCTGCATTGTACTTTTATTATTGAGCATTGCAAGACCTTGGCATTTAGGGCATTGGGTTCTCTATTGAGTGTGTAGGTAGGTGCAGTCTCTACCCCCCACTGTGGCAATGCAGAAAGGGAAGGAAGTCGTGAGGAAATTGGTCCCCAGGGAGATGACTGTCTTATTGGACGCTGGCGCCCAAAGGTGACCTCAGCGGCCATCTTGGGAAGGGCAGTGTCTATTTAGGCTCTGGCTCCCTCGGTTTGGTGCACTTTGTGTGAGTGGCTAGAGTAGAGACAGGTTCCCCGTCTGGCAGGGACAGTGCATAGCGCCAGGGAAAAGTTCCTGAGAAGTAGGGGAAGTGCAGGGAACATATGTGAAATGACAGCCTCAGGCTGGGCTCAAGCCAATCATGGGTTTCCCATGATTAAGCTCCAGGGGCACAGTGAAACGTGTTGGGGGGCATGGCATGGCTAATTTTATATATCCACAGGGTTTTGCAGTGATGTGCGGCACATAGGATCTTTTTTATCTCTTGTTTGATTGGAGCTGAGATGGGCTCTGTCCTTGCCAGCACTCCCAGCAGTGTACCACTGGAGCCTTGAGTGGCAACCCCTATTTGTTGTCTGGTCACAGGAAAAGTGCAGGGACCACACTATCTCCACTTAGGAAGCCTCCCATTTGGGTGTGGACCAGCCAGGCCGCATTCCCGCTCCTTCCTGTAGAACGATTCTCGGCTGCTGTTTGTAAGTGGCTCCAGTTGGCTGTACCTACCAGCTGGGCCTGATTGTGCATTGTTGGGACTTTCTCAATATACTGTTCTCATCCACCTCGGCCTCTGAGTGTTTTCATTGCCGGCGGCACAGCACGCTGCACCCTACCCACACCTTCCCTAGGGTTATTTGCAGGAATTATGGGTGTTATCCCCAAAAAATTATTCTCTAGACCAATCTTTCTAAACCTAACCTCAGAGGAACCCTTGAAATAATTTTCAGGTGTCAGGAAATCCCTGCCTAAGATTATTTTATCTGCAGCCTACGGTATATTAACTGGAGGAAGTTGTATATGTAAAAATAAATCTCTATATAATCATGATATTGAAATAAATGCATAATAGTGGGAAGGAAAGAAAGGCAGACAGGGAATGTTGTAATGTCCACATATAATATATCACAAAAGTTACCATTTTTCAATATATTATTATATCTTCTCATGTGACAACACTGAAGAAATGACACTTTGCTACAATGTAAAGTAGTGAGTGTACAGCTTGTATAACAGTGTAAATTTGCTGTCCCCTCTAAATAACTCAACACACAGCCATTAATGTCTAAACTGCTGGCAACAAAAGTGAGTACACCCCTAAGTGAAAATGTCCAAATTGGGTCCATTCAGCCATTTTCCCTCCCCAGTGTCATGTGACTCGTTAGTGTTAGAAGGTCTGAGGTGTGAATCGGGAGCAGGTGTGTTAAATTTGGTGTTATCGCTCTCACTCTCTCATACTGGTCACTGGAAGTTCAACATGGCACCTCATGGCAAAGAACTCTGAGGATCTGAAAAAATTTATTGTTGCTCTACATAAAGATGGCCTAGGCCAGTGATGGCGAACCTTGGCACCCCAGATGTTTTGGAACTACATTTCCCATAATGCTTAACTATACTGCAGAGTTCATAAGCATCATGGGAAATGTAGTTCTAAAACATCTGGGGTGCCAAGGTTCACCATCACTGGCCTAGGCCATAAGAAGATTGCCAAAATCCTGAAACTGAACTGCAGCACAGTGGCCAAGACCATACAGCGGTTTACCAGGACAGGTTCCACTCAGAACAGGCCTCGCCATGGTCCACCAAAGAAGTTGAGTGCACGTGCTCAGCGTCATATCCAGAAGTTGTCTTTAGGAAATAGACGTATGAGTGCTGCCAGCATTGCTGCAGAGGTTGAAGGGGTGGGGGGTCAGCCTGTCAGTGCTCAGACCATACGCCGCACACTGCATCAAATTGGTCTGCATGGCTGTCATCCCAAAAGGAAGCCTCTTCTAAAGATGATGCACAAGAAAGCCCACAGACAGTTTGTTAAAGACAATCAGACTAAGGACATGGATTACTGGAACCATCTCCTGTGGTCTGATGAGACCAAGATAAACTTGGTTCAGATGGTGTCAAGCTGTGTGTGGTGGCAACCAGGTGAGGAGCACAAAGACAAGTGTGTCAAGTGTCATTTCTTCAGTGTTGAAACATGAAAAGATATAATAAAATATTTACAAAAATGTGAGGGGTGTACTCATTTTTGTGAGATATTGTACATTGGTGGTCAGTGGAAAAAAAACCTGCTACATTTTTTCGGCGCATTGTTAGCATGCACCAGATTTTAATCTAAAGCCAGGAGTAGTTGTAAGAAAAAAATAGAGTTGTATATCCCCTGTGTTTACACTTTAGTCTTATGATATCCTGGTATTTACCTTTGTCCCCTACAATAAAGATTGGATTTTGTTTTGAGGCAACTACCAGGTTGCTGCCCTTTGTCTTGCCTATTTGGTGACTTCTGGTGATTAAACATAAGACCATCAACTGACGTCCTAAATCATAAGCTGGAGCCATGGTCGGCCAAAAAAACATTTACATAAGTGATCAGTGGAGGAGCCCTCTTTAACATTGGGGGTCTGTACCCTCCGACATCCATGGTCTGTGGTGAAGGGTCTCTCTTGCATTGGTGGTCAGCAGGTCTTTATTCTGCAAAGCAGGGCTTATACTTTATTTTCTCTAGTTTTGGGTAAATCCTTTGACAGATTTGTGTTGCTCTCTATGGCCTTGCTGGGGAGGTTCCCTCTATCTACCTGTGCCAAAGACAACATATCACAAGGACAGGAAGTGAGGGAACATCCAAATAAGCGATAAACCAATAAAAAGATTATTTTTGTTGGGATCTCCAAACTACGGCCCTCCAGCTGTTGCAGAACTACATGTCCCATGAGGCATTGTAAAACTCTTACAGTCACAGCCATGACTAGGCATGATGGGAATTGTAGTTCCTGAACAACTGGAGGGCCATAGTTTGTAGACCACTGGTGTAGAGGATGCTTAGAACTCCAATCCATTGTGACCCCAATGTGGCAAGAAATTTGAAGGGATATCTTAATTGAGAGAACTTAGATAGGAATAAAAATAGACTGCTTGCACATCTCTATACACAAAAGTTTTTTATTTATTAATCATAAGGTGCTGCCAAACACATAGAATATGCAATTACTTTGAACGGCAACGCACTGCACCTTCCATCTGTGTAGTGACGGTATGTGCAAAGGTGTCCTCCTGCATTGATGGCCAGTGGAAACGCACCCCTACATTGATGGTCAATGGAAAAGGCTTCCTTACATCGTTGGTCAGCAGAGAAGGGCCTCTTCCATTTATGGTCAGTAGGACAATGTATCTCTATCACGGGTGGCCAATTGGAGGAAGAATACCCCTTAGAATAGTGATCAGTGGAGAAGCCCTCCTTTGTATTGAAGGTTTCCCCATTTTTACTGTTTTGCGGCAATACGTAGAAAATACACTTTATGGTGAGAACGAGGAATTCTGCCCCATTGTTGGTGTCAGTGGTAGGAATTATGCCCCGTTCTTGGTGTCAGTGGTAGGAATTCTGCCCAACTGTTGCTGTCAGTGGTAGGAATTCTGCCCAATAGTTGGTGTCAGTGGCAGGAATTCTGCCCCATTGTTGGTGTCAGTGGCAGGAATTCTGCCCAATTGTTGGTGCCAGTGGAAGGAATTCTGCCCCATTGTTGGTGTCAGTGGTAGGAATTCTGCCCCATTGTTGGTGTCAGTGGCAGGAATTCTGCCCCATTGTTGGTGTCAGTGGCAGGAATTATGCCCTATTGGTGTCAGTGGCAGGAATTCTGCCCCATTGTTGGTGTCAATGGTAGGAATTCTGCCCCATTGTTGGTGTCAGTGGCAGGAATTATGCTGCATTGTTGGTGTCAGTGGCAGGAATTCAACCCCATTGTTGGTGTAAGTGCTAGGAATTATGCCCAATTGTTGGTGTCAGTGGCAGGAATTATGCTGCATTGTTGGTGTCAGTGGCAGGAATTATGCTGCATTGTTGGTGTCAGTGGCAGGAATTCAACCCCATTGTTTGTGTAAGTGCTAGGAATTATGCCCCATTGTTGGTGTTGATGGTAGGAAAAATGCTGCATTGTTGGTGTCAGTGTCAGGAATTCAACCCCATTGTTTGTGTAAGTGCTAGGAATTATGCCCCATTGTTGGTGTTGATGGTAGGAAAAATGCCTCAGGGGCTGGATAAAAGCAAGCAAAGGGCCACATCTGGCCCCCGGGATTCTGCCCCATTGGTGTCAGTGGTAGGAATTATGCCCTATGGTTGGTGTCAATGGAAGGAATTCTGCCCCATTGTTGGTGTCAGTGGTAGGAATTCTACCCAATTGTTGGTGCCAGTGGCAGGAATTTTGCCCCATTGTTGGTAACAGTGGTAGGAATTATGCCCCATTGTTGGTGTTAGTGGCAGGAATTCTGCCCCATTGTTGGTAACAGTGGTAGGAATTATGCCCCATTGTTGGTGTTAGTGGCAGGAATTCTGCCCCATTGTTGGTGTCATTGGAAGGATTGATGCCCCATTGTTGGTGTCAGTGGCAGCAATTCTGGCCCATTGTTGGTGTCAGTGGCAGAAATTCTGCCCCATTGTTGGTGTCAGTGGCAGGAATTCTGCCCCATTGTTGGTGTTAGTGGTAGGAATTATGCCCAGTTTTTGGTGTCAGTGGTAGGAATTATGCTCCATTGTTGGTGTCAATTGCAGGATTTCTGCCCCATAGTTGGTGTCAGTGGTAGGAATTCTGCTCCATTGTTGATCTCAGTGGCAAGAATTATGCCCGATTGTTGGTGACAGTGGCAGGAATTCTGCCCCATTGTTGTTGTCAGTGGTAGGAATTTTGCCCCATTGTTGGTGTCGATGGCAGGAATTATGCCCCATTATTGGTGACAGTGGTAGGAATTTTGCCCCATTGTTGGTGTTGATGGCAGGAAAAATGGCTCAGGGGCCAGATAAAAGCAGGCAAAAGGCCACAGTTTAGAGACCATTGCCCTAAACTGATTAATAAGCCAGATTAACATTTTTTATGCCCTGTATGTACAGTATAATAACTTTAAATTCCTTGTAGGATCCCTTTAAAAAAAAAAAGCAGTTTTAGGTAAGCCATTTTTTTTATAATTTATGCAGAGTGGCCATTTACTAAATCCCCTGTAAGATTATTTAACGCGTCCATTAAAATAACTCTTTACTTTGATTTCAAAGGCTCTGACGCTATAGATTGGCCGCAGTGCCTATTTTATTAAACGCTGTCCTTATTCTTTTACCTCTCCCGTGAATTATTTTTCATTACACCTTTTAAACATATTAAAAACAACTGACAAATGATGAAGTTAATCCTGACATTTCTATACATAAGTGTTCGTCGGCGGCTGGCTCGGGCTAAATGCATTGTGACATTAAAACAGGAAAATAATGTGCTTTATGAATATTACAGTTCTATACGCTCTTCAATCAAGCCGCCGTGCCAGCAAATCAATTCTTTAGAGGACTATTAATTTTAATGCACAGTTCATCATGATAACACGGCCTCTTCTTTGCTAAGTATTTATTACAGATGCTAATTTGGTCTAAAGCCCTTTTTTAGATTCCCGTAGTCCAACCATTTTTCTTTTTTTTGCACGTCTTTATTTTGTGAAAGGGACCTTATCTTTTTATTACAATGTATCACTGGTGAGAGATTATACTACACCAGTGATGGTGAACCTTGGCACCCCACATGTTTTGGAACTACATTTCCCATGATGCTCATGTACTCTGCAGTATAGTTAATCATCATGGGAAACGTAGTTCCAAAACATCTGGGGTATCAAGATTCGCAATCACTGTCCTACACTATTTGACTAAAAGTATTGGGACGCCTGCCTTTACACACACATGAACTTTAATGGCATCCCAGTCTTAGTCCGTAGGGTTCAATATTGAGTTGGCCCACCCTTTGTAGCTATAACAGCTTCACCTCTTCTGGGAAGGCTGTCCACAAGGTTTAGGAGTGTGTCTATGGGAATGTTTGACCATTCTTCCAGAAGCACATTTATGAGGTCAGGCACTGATGTTGGAAGAGAAGGCCTGGCTCACAGTCTTCACTCTAATTCATCCCAAAGGTGTTCTATCGGGTTGAGGTCAGGACTCTGTGCAGGGCAGTCAAGTTCCTCCACCCCAAACTCGCTCATCCATGTCTTTATGGACCTTGCTTTGTGCACTGGTCCAAATAATTTGGTAGAGGGGGGATTATGGTGTGGGGTTGTTTTTGCAGGAGTTGGGCTTGGCCCCTTAGTTTCAGTGAAGGGAACTCTTAAGGTGTCAGCATACCAAGACATTTTGGAAAAATTCATGCTTCCAACTTTGTGGGAACAGTTTAAGGATGGCCCCTTCCTGTTCCAACATGACTGCACACCAGTGCACAAATCAAGGTTGATATATATATATATATATATATATACATATATATCTATATATCTATCTATATCTATATATCTATCTATCTATAGCTATCTATCTATCTATCTATCTGTTTTTATATTTCTTTATTAAATTTTCCAGGTAAAAAATTATTTACAACACTCCAATCGCTGGAGAATTTTTTCATATACATTTTACACATATTACCTTTTATCCCTTTTTTTTTTCCCCCCCTCCCTTCCTTATCCCTCCCCCCCCCCCCCCCCGTCTCTTCTTATCATTCGACTCCTATTATTTCTCTGTATTCCCTTGTGTCCTTAAACTCTTGCCACTCATCCCAAATCTCCTCTTCATTCCCCTGTTCTTCCTCCTCCCAGGTCCTCAGCTGCTCCAACTTTCTTATTTTCTCTACTTTTAACAGCCATTCTTTCCTGGAGGGGGCCTCTTCTTTTTGCCAATTAAAGGGAATCAAGCTCTTAGCTGAGTTTAATAAGTGAGGGAGTAATGTTTTTTTATATTGTTTCACTGACATATGGGTTCCATGAAACATGCATTTCCAAGGATCCAAGGGAATATCTATTTTAGTAATTTTACTTATTAATTCTATAACTTCACTCCAGAATACTTTAATTTTTGGGCACTCCCACCATATATGGGCTATAGTCCCTACCATCTGACATCCCCTCCAGCAAAGTCTTGAACTCTCTACCTGAATTCTTCCCATCTTATCAGGAGTGTTGTACCACCTTGTGATCAATTTATAGTTCATCTCCTCCGTGTTGGTGTCTATCGCGGATTTATGTACTAATTGAAGGCTCTTATCCCACTGTTTGTTGTTACTACACGGGCCGAGGTCTCTTTCCCATTTTTCTTTTAATGTTATTCCTCTCTCTTTTGTTATTGTTAATAGTATTTTATACACATTCGAAATATTGTTTATTATCTTATCTTTAAGACATAATTGCTCAAGAGGGCGGAGGTCATTTTTATCTCTCAATGGCTGCGGTAGTGACAATGTGAAGTGCTTTAGTTGGATATACCTCCACTCATTTATCTTCCAGTTTTCTTTCCTTTGTTTCAGCTCCGCCAAGGTTATAATTTTCCCCTTCTCTACTATATCCCCTAATTGTGCTTCTCCTTCTTCTATCCATTTACCCAATTCCTTCTCTTCCCCTGGTGCAAAAAATTTTGTGCCCTGTAACGGGATCAGTGGTGAATTGTGTTTCCAATTTTCTTTTTTATGTATATTATCCCAAACCTTAATAGCATGTCTTGTGATTATATGCGTGTTAGTGTCCAGATTTCTAAACCTCTCAGGTATCCATATAACTTTTGCTAGGTGTGTACCACTCATCGTGCTTTCTATTACCACCCAATTTCTATCATTATTTTTTTTTGTCCATTCTATCACCCTTGTGAGTATTGCTGCAAAATAATAATTTTTAAAGTCGGGTAGGGCTAGTCCCCCTTGTCCCTTACCTTTACATAGTGTAGTATACTTTACCCTTGGCTTTTTGTATTTCCAAATAAAGCGGGATATTAATCTTTTCAGTGTTTTAAAAAATACTTGAGGTAATGAAATCGGAATCATCTGGAATTTATATATAATTTTTGGCAGGATTATCATTTTTATCGTATTTATTCTCCCTATCCAGGAAAAAATTCTCGGAGATAATCTATTTAATTCTGATCTTACTTCATTCAGAAGTTCTAGAAAATTTGTTTTGTAGAGTTTTTCTGGAGTTGGGGTTAATTTTATCCCTAAGTATTTAATCTCATCTTTTCTCCAGTTAAACTGAAATTCTTTTTTTAACATCTCCTCTTCTTGTTTAGGGATATTAATATTTAATATTTCTGATTTTTTTTGATTAATTTTTAAATTGGATAGTTCTCCATATTGTTTCATTATTTTAATTATGTTGGGCAAAGTAATCCTCGGATTACTTATGTAGAGCAGGATATCATCTGCAAAGGCAGATACCTTATGCTCCACTTGTCCCACCTTTATGCCCCCGATGTCCACACTATTTCTAATAGTTGCCAGTAGTGATTCCAAAGATAAGACAAATAACATCGGAGACAAGGGACATCCTTGTCTTGTTCCATTGAGCATTTTAAACGAGTCTGACAAAGTTCCATTGACCTTTACCTTTGCAGTTGGTTGATTATACAAAGTTTTGATCCAGGCTAACATTCTAGGTTTTATTCCCAACTCCACTAGGGTGTTTATCATGAACTCCCAGTCTACCCTGTCAAATGCTTTTTCCGCATCTATTGACAGAAGTAGACTGGGAGCTCTGCTTTTTACCATATGGTCTATTAACAGTATAGTTTTTATCCCATTGTCCCGTCCCTGTCTCCCCGGGATGAATCCTACTTGATCATTGTGTATCCACTCCCCCATTAGGTTCTTCATTCTAGTGGCCAAAATTTTTGTGAATAATTTAGTATCAACATTAAGTAGGGAGATGGGTCTAAAACTAGAACATAGTACCGGGTCTTTTCCCTCTTTCCGTATAACTGTGATTGATGCTGACAGGGCCTCTCTACTCATCTCGTACTGAGTCCCTATTCCGTTTATATATTCTTTAAATCTTGGGATTAAAATGTCCTTAAATTTTTTATAATAACCTATGGTAAACCCATCCGGTCCTGGGCTTTTACCTAGACTCGTTTCTTTAATAGCTCTCTCTATTTCTTGTTCTGAGATTGGTCTTTCTAGGAATGTTAACTTTTCCTCATCTATCTTTGTCAATCCTGCGTCTACAAGGTATTTTTTGATTTTCTCCCTCCTTTCTGTTTCATTCCCCTGTATCTCACCTTTCTTTACTGCATACAGATTTGCGTAGTAGTTTTGGAATTCTTTGGCTATTCCTGTCGTTGTTTGAATTATTTCCCCATTTTTATTTTTAATTTTATCTACAAAATTTTTTCCTTTCTTCTTTTTCAGGATTTTTGCTAGGTTTTTCCCAACCTTATTACTTTCAATGTATTTTTCTTTTATGCATCTTTTCATTTCCTGCTTTATTTCCTGTTCTAGTAGATCTTTCAATTCTTCTCTCTTCACCTCAAGTAAATTATTTATTAATATATCTTGTGTATTTTTATGTTTTTGCTCTAATTGATGTACTTCTGTCATTAGCCTAATCTTATCTTTTATTCTTTCTTTTTTCCTTTGGGTCCCCTTTGAGATAAATATGCCCCTCATATAAGCCTTATGAGCTTCCCATACCATGTCTTTTGGTGCATCTTTTGTATCGTTTATTTGAAAATAGAATTCCAACTCTTTCACTATTTCTTTTTCCCACTTTTTATCTCCAAAAATCTCCTCATTTATTTTCCAAGCATCCATCCTAGGCCGCTCTTTCGCCATTTTTATTTTTACCATAATGGGGGTATGGTCCGACCAAGTCTTGACCCCAATCTCAGCCTCGCTTACCCTTTCGATCCACCTATGTTCGATTAGTATATAATCCAATCTTGAGTATGTTCCATGTACACTTGAGTAACATGTATAATCTCTATCTTTCGGATGGAGAATTCTCCAAATATCTGCCAGTTGATTTGTAAATAATTTTTCCTTTATTTTCTTTGCCTGTACTTTATTTATCCGTAGGGTTTTTGATGTGGTATCTACTTTAGGGTCGAGGCAGAGATTGAGGTCCCCTGCCAGTATGACTCCTCCTTTTTTAAACTCCATTAATTTTCCCAGTACTTTACCTAGGAAGTCTACTTGTCTCTCATTAGGGCTATATATATTTACTAGGGTCAAATCTTCATCTCCTATTTTTCCTCTTAGAAAGAGGTATCTTCCCTCTGGGTCTACCATTCTCGACTCGAGAGCAAATCCAAGGTCCCTAGAGATGCCAATGGCTACTCCCTTGGACTTCCTCCCGGGTGAGTCCGCGTAATACCAGGTAGGATGGCTCTTAGAATATAATCTAATATTAGTTGCATGAGATAAATGAGTCTCCTGTAAGAATGTCAGATCTGCCTTCAAATAACTAATTTCTTTTAAAATTTTTTTCCTTTTTTCTGGAGAGTTTAAACCTCGGACATTGTAAGATAATATGTTAACTATAACCATTGTTTCTTAATCTTCATTACTGTCTTTCTCTATCATCTCTTCAACTCTAAGGTGGCCATAAAAACTGTTCAACCAACACCAGGGATCCCTAAGAGATGGCATTAATCCCTCTGATTTTTCTTGTCTTTTGGGTTCTCTTAATTCTTGTATTTTCTTATAGGAGACGTTTTGATCTATTGACTTCTTTTTCCCTCTTTCTTCCCCTTTCCTCTTCCCACCCCTACCCTCCCCTCCCCCAACTATTCCCGGTCCCTCCATCAGGGTTGTCGATTCTCCTTCCTCCCTTTCCAATCGACTTGTGGCCGAGGTCGAGCTCTGCTAGTGGTCACCGTTCCCTCCCATCTTCCCTACCGTAGGGTCTAATGGTGACGGCCCGCTGATCTCCATAGGGCCACCTGTTTTTTATTCTTACTTGCTCCTCCTCCCCTCCTCCCCTTCTTCCGCCAGCCCTCCCCCCCTCCCCCAATCCCCCCGGTCCCCCCAGTCCCTTTTCATCCTTTTGTTTTCATCTTTTTCTTCTGTTTCCACTGATTCAATTCTCCTTCATCAACTTCTTCCTCTGGGCACTCCTGGTCTGTCCAGCCTGGAATATCTATGAGTGGGATTTTTACTGCTTCACAAAAGTCTTTGGTTTCCTCTGGGTATCTAAGTAGTACTGTCCTCCCATCTCTTCTCACTCCTAAGCCTGCAGGGAAGTTCCAAAAGTATTGTATATCTTTTTTCTTTAATATTTCTACCATTGGTCTAAGAATGCGTTTTCTGTTAATTGTCTCTTTTGCCAGGTCTGGGAAAATCTGAATGTCCTCCCCGTCATATTTTAATTCCGGTCTACTTCTCATTTTCTCCCAGATCTGGGCCCTTGTCTCGTATTTATGGAATCTTGCAATCACATCTCTTGTTTTCTCTTTTGGTAGATTGGTTGGTTTACGCAACCTATGAATTCTCTCAAACTCAATTTTATCTGTGGTCGCCTTTCCCAGCAGAGGGTTAAATAACTTCTCCAGGGTTTCTTCTAATTTTTCTGTTGGCCCTTTCTCTGGTAATCCTCTTATTCTCAGATTTTTTCTACGATTTCTATTCTCCTGATCTTCGATTTTGTATAACATATTTCTCTGCTCCATTTTCATTTTTCTCATTTGTTCTTTTAGATTTTTTAGTTCTTTTCCTTGGGACTCCACCTTCTCTTCTATTTCTTCTACTCTGCCCAGAATATGCCCAAAGTCGACGTGTAAGGTAGCCATCTCGGCTTTGATGGATCTTTCAAGGCTGGCAAACATTTCCCGCATTTCTGATTTTGATGGTGGATAATCTTTTTCATTAAATTTCTCTTCTCTATTCATGTCTCCATCCTCTATTGTTATACTGCTTTCTCTTGACACTTGTAGGCTTTCTTCTCCACTTACTCCTATATGCTTTTGATTCTTAATTTTCTTGGTTCCCTCTGTATTTTGTTTGGGTCTAACAACCGGTTGATCCTCTTGCTGTGTGTTTTGATCTTTTCCCTCAGATGTCATGTATTTTTTAATTGTTCCTGGGCTTGCTGTAGTTTTTGGAGGTTTCCCTGCCACTTCCTTTGCCGGTTTACCTCTCATTGTGGATTCGGCTCTGGGGAATAAGCCCTCAGTATAGCTTCCTCTTATGTCTCAGTATGAACTAAATATCATATATATCATTCAGTGATTCAGGTAAGAGAGGTCCCACACTTTTTGCACGACGGTCTCCCTAGTTCTTAAGCTATAGACTCACGCATGATAATATAGCTGTGCTACCAGGGGAAGCAGTTTGTTGAAATCAAACGTATGAAAACCCTGGTGGTTTCCCCTCTCACTCAAGCACTCAGACTCCCGCACATCTCTCAATGCGCGCAAGCAAGATCTGAGGGGCCTCCGCACTCACCCAAGTGAGTAGAGTCTCGCACTTTTTCCAGGGCCGTTCAACTGGCTCCTAAGCATACACTCGTAAATAAATACTGTAGCAGTGCTTTCTAAGAAAGCTAGTATTTGAGATTGGTCATATAGGAATTCTGGGGGGTTTCCCCTCTCATTCAAACAGGCAGAGTCCCGAACCTTTTCAACACAAACCCACCTTCTCTTAAGCCTTATACTCATAGATGACAATATGTCTTTGCTTTCAGAGAGGGCCGGTATATTATATCCAATGAAGGAGGATTCTAGGGGGTTTCCCCCCTCCCTAAGTAAGCAGAGTCCCACACATTTTTTCCAAACAGTCCCGACAATTCTTAAGCTATACACTCATGAAAGATAATCTAGCAGTACTTCCAAGGAGGGCTGATATTGAAATCCTGTGCAATAAGTCCTGGGGGGTTTCCCCTCTACCATAAGTAAGCAGTGTCCCGCACAATTTTCAGAACCATCCCCCTGAATCATTAAACTGTAAACTCATAGATGAAAATATACAGATGCTTTCACAAAGGTCTGGGAATGAGATCAGGTGTAGTGCAATTCTATAGGGGTTTCCCCTCATACTTTGGTAAACAGATTCCCGCACATTTTTTCTCAACAGTCTCGTTGACTCTTAGGCTATATACTCCTGGGTGATAATTTAACAGTGCTTCAAGGAAGGCTGATTTTAGGATCCAACGCAGGGGGGTTCTAGGGGATTTCCCCTCTCGCTTAAATAAGCATAGTCCCGCACTATTTTCAGATAAGTCCCTCTGTTCTATTAAACTGCATGCTCATAGATGATAATAAGACAGTGCTTTTTAAGAAGAGCTAATGTTGAGAAATAAACGTACAACCTCTCTGGGGGGTTTCCCTCGCACTCAAGCAAGCAGGGTCCCACACCACTTTTCCATCACAGTCACATTAGCTCTTAAGTTATATAAGTAAGCAGAGTCCCACACATTTTTTCCAAACAGTCCCGACAATTCTTAAGCTATACACTCATGAAAGATAATCCAGCAGTACTTTCAAGGAGGGCTAATATTGAGATCATGTGGAATAGAATCCTGGGGGGTTTCCCCTCTACCATAAGTAAGCAGCGTCCCGCACAATTTTCAGAACCATCCCTCTGACTCATTAACCTATAAACTCATAGATGAAAATATACTGATACTTTCACGAAGGACTAGGAATGAGATCAAATGTAGTGCAATTCTATAGGGGTTTCCCCTCATACTTTGGTAAACAGAGTCCCGCACATTTTTTCTCAACAGTCTCATTGACTCTTTAAGCTATATACTCCTGGGTGATAATTTAACAGTGCTTCAAGGAAGGTTGATTTTATGATCCAACGCAGGGGGGTTCTAGGGGATTTCCCCTCTCGCTTAAATAAGCATAGTCCCGCACTTTTTTCAGATTAGTCCCTCTGTTCTATTAAGCTACATACTCATAGATGATAATAAGACAGTGCTTTTTAAGAAGAGCTGATGTTAAAAAATAAACATACAACCTCTCTGGGGGTTTCTCTCGCACTCAAGCAAGCAGGGTCCCACACCATTTTTCCATCACAGTCACATTAGCTCTTAATTTATACACTCCAAAATGATGATAGTATTTTTAAGAAAGACTGTTTTGATATCGTTCATATGAAAATTCTGGGGGGTTTCCCCTCTCACCAGTCCCCTTCGGCTAATCTGTGGCGTCCCTTGTATAGTGGTATGGTGGGGATGATTACGATATCCAATGTTGCTGGGTCTCTCCAGACTGGATCCCTCCAGCACTGGCCCCTCGACGGTGTTCACTCCAATCAAACCTTCTCTCCCGATCCTGGACGCCGGCTCTCCCAGCTTCTCAGCAGCTCCTGCACTCGGCGGCCACCTCTCCAATACACAGCCGATTCCAGTCTCCCGGAGGGACCCAGGGTGCTCGTTCTCCCTCCTCCAAGCCTCAGGGGGGGTCGGCAACCAGGACCGGGTCGGGGCCTCCAGGTAGCGGGGTGGGTGGGGGGGCAGCGGGATCCAGCTAGGCAGGCATCGAGGCTAGGTGAGAGAGCATTCCCTCACATCTCTCTGGGCGGTGGCTCAGAGACTCAGCAGGCCGTCGGGATCAGCTCCATTAGCAGGCTCCTCCCTCCTGCAGTGACTCTCCTATTGGATGTACCCAAAGAATGAGGTCAGCTGACTACCTGAATATACTGAATGACCAGGTTATTCCATCAATGGATTTTTTCTTCCCTGATGGCACGGGAATATTCCAAGATGACAATGCCGGAATTCATCGGGCTCAAATTGTGAAAGAATGGTTCAGGGAACATGAGACATCATTGTCACACATGGATTGGCCACCACAGAGTTCAGAACTTACCCCCATTGGGAATCTTTGGGATGTGCTGGAGAAGGCTTTGCGCAGAGCTCCGACTCTCCCATCATCAATACAAGATCTTGGTGAAAAATGAATGCAACACTGGATGGAAATAAATCTTGTGACAGTGCAGAAGCTTATCGAAACAATGCCACAGCCAATGCGTGCCGTAATCAAAGCCAACAAAATATTAGAGTGTGTGACCTTTTTTTTTTTTTTTTTGGTGGTGACTTTTTTTTGGCCAGGCAGTGTATAATATATATATATATAAATAATATTTTATTTCTTTCTGCTATAAAACAAATCCAATCAATTCAAATTTCTTCATAAATTTTGGCCAAAATGTATTGCTGCTTGTCTCAATTTAAAAAAAAAAAATCCCAATAAAGTGTATATTGATTGATTTGTGTGAAAGTTATATCCTCTACAAACTATGGTATATATACTGGAATTTTTATTTTTTTTATATTACCAATGGTGGTGACCAGCGACTTATAACGGGACTGTGATAGTGTGGCAGTCAATCTGACACTAACAGACACTGTGGGGGAAAAGACTAACTGCCACTGCCATCACCAGTGACACTAATACAGTGATCAGTGGTAATACTATACACTGTCACAGTACTAATGACACTGGCTGGGAAGGGATTAAAATCTAGAGTCTAAATGTGTGCCTAACAATGTGTAATGTGTGCTGATTGTTATATATATATATAGATTGTAAGCTCTAACGAGCAGGGCCCTCTATTTCCTCCTGTTCTGAATTGTATTGTAACTGTATTGTCTTCCCTCAAATTGTAAAGCGCTGCGAAAACTGCTGGCGCTATATAAATCCTGTATAATAATAATAATAATAATAATAATAATAATATGCGTTTATGTTGCAAAAAAAAAAAACTACTGCTCAAATACAACCAAAAGAACGCTCTATTTTTTTTTTATTATGCTAATTTTGTTTGGGTAGAGTGTTGCATGACCGTGCAATTACAAGTTAAAATAGCGCAGTGCTAAATGGCCTGGTCATGGAGGGGGTAAAATCTTCCGGAACTGAAGTGGATAATGCACTTTCTTGTATGGTAATTATGCTAAATTCTCCACTCTTCTTAGTGAATATATTTTGTCACCCCACTTGTGTAGAAATCCCCACTTGTGTCACC
The DNA here is from genome assembly GCF_965119305.1 of Pelophylax lessonae. NCBI lineage: Eukaryota > Metazoa > Chordata > Amphibia > Anura > Ranidae > Pelophylax > Pelophylax lessonae. The sequence goes on from NC_138774.1 coordinate 13,153,021, forward strand.
ACCCTAAACACCATGCACCTACCTTCTTCCTTTAACCTATAGATTATAATAGGTCAACAGCACGCCTTCCCTTTTAAGAGCGGGGGTCACTCCTATTTCCACTCTCTTCTATCCTCTCATGGTGGGGTCACTCTTTCCCTTCTGTGATCTTTCTCCACTGCTGTCAAATATGATTTATGTGGATGGGTCTGGATGCACTCCTCTTTATTTAGTAAACGTACTGGCCCCTTAAGATGTCCATGTACAGGTACCAACTAATTTCCTATCTATTTGTCGTGACGTCACTGGCTCCGTCCCTTACGCGTTGTAGCCAATCACATGGCTTCATCAGAGGGAAGAGGAAAGAAGAGGAGGGATGCCAGCAGCACTGCGGGGGGGGGGGGGAACTACACATGGTGGGGAAGCCCGGGCAGTAGGGGGAGTTGGCACTCCACAGAGTGATAAGAGTGTGCCCAGGCACACTTGGCTTCCCCTCTGAGCACGTCTATGTTCATATGTACATTTGACAGCCTAAGAGGTCAAGGCAGGCAGACAGGTGTACTGGCAGAACCAGGCAGGAGGTCAAGGCAGGCAGGCAGGTGTACTGGCAGAACTAGGCAGGAGGTCAAGACAGGCAGACAGGTGTACTGGCAGAACCAGGCAGGAGGTCAAGGCAGGCAGACAGGTGTACTGGCAGAACCAGGCAGGAGGTCAAGGCAGGCAGACAGGTGTACTGGCAGAACCAGGCAGGAGGTCAAGGCAGGCAGACAGGTGTACTGGCAGAACCAGGCAGGAGGTCAAGGCAGGCAGACAGGTGTACTGGCAGAACCAGGCAGGAGGTCAAGGCAGGCAGACAGGTGTACTGGCAGAACCAGGCAAGAGGTCAAGGCAGGCAGACAGGTGTACTGGCAGAACCAGGCAGGAGGTCAAGGCAGGCAGACAGGTGTACTGGCAGAACCAGGCAGGAGGTCAAGGCAGGCAGACAGGTGTACTGGCAGAACCAGGCAGGAGGTCAAGGCAGGCAGACAGGTGTACTGGCAGAACCAGGCAGGAGGTCAAGGCAGGCAGGCAGGTGTACTGGCAGAACCAGGCAGGAGGTCAAGACAGGCAGTTAGGTGTATTGGCTGAACTAGGCAGAGGATCAAAGCAGTCAAGGCAATTAGATGTATGAAGAAGAAAAAGAAGTCCCAGGAGCCACACATCACACAAAACCCTGATGTAAAGAGTAGAAGCAGCAACAGCCCAGACTCTATTCAAGCCATGCCCCCAACATGTTCCATCCTGCCCACTGGGCTTAGTCATGGGTATAGGGGTGAAACATTTTGGGGGGTGAGGCCTGGACAGAGTCTAGGCTAAGGCTCCTTCCACTCTTTACATGAGGAATTTGTGTGATGTTCGGCTCCTGGGTCTTCTTTTCCTTCCTCCTTGGCTTCTAAAGAGCTGAGACGAGTTATTTTCCTGCCTGCACTCCCAGCAGTTGTCAGCATATAGGGACCTACTAGAGTCTGACACTCTTTCCAAATTTGCATAGGGGCAAAAGGCAGTCAGGTGTACCCGCAGAACTAGAAAGGAGATTAAGGCAGGAAGTCAGGTGTATTGGCAGAACTGAACAGGAGGTTGAGGCAGCCATAGAGTTGTATTGGCAGAATCAGGCATGTCATGACAGGCAGACAAACATATTTACAGAATCAGGCAGGAAGTCAGGGCAGGCAGATAGGTATATTGACAGAAAGATGCCCGGAAACAATGCAAAAGCCCGCCATGTATTCCTGTGTGTACTAGCTCATTGTTTTAGTGTAGCACCCTCCTAGGTAGATGCTAGAGAGTGAGTATAGTTTTGGCTCTGTCTGCCTATCAGAAGAGCAGCAGGTAAATTCTTTATTGCTTTCTGCTTAACAGGGATCTGTAAGTTAGGTCTGCTCAATGTGCTCAGTGTGTGATTCATCTGGTCTTGGGGAGTGTCCCCACTGGTCCAATGGGGAGGCACATTGGTCAGTGGAGGAAACCTGGCCAATAAGTACACAGGCTTTGATACAGCCCCAGTGATTGGCACAGACTGGTTGTCTCAGTGCATTGTGGGGTGTGGTATAAAAGCCAGGAGCGCATGTGCTCGAGGTTTGGCTGGTGAGCAGAGTCCCGGAAGGAGGTTGGCCTCCTCTTCTGCAGCGGTTGTTGTGTGGTCAACCCAGAGGTCCAGAAGAGCTGACTAAGTGTAGTTGATACACTGGGGAACCTGGAAAAACAGTATCGTGAGTACTGGGGAACGTGTCTAAGGGCCTGACCAGGAAGAGGGCCACTCCAGTGTAGAGTAGTCAGAGGATGGGGGTCAGCTGGTGGAGGGAAAGGAGGTGCTACGGGAGTGTCCTGAAGAGAAGTGCTAAGCAAGTGTTTATTCGGGAACTTTACCGCAGATTCATCTAGTGGCAAGGTGAAACTGCGGCCTAGCCGCATCCTCAGATAGAAGTCCTCAGCATTGTGAATAGTTCAAGTTCTGGAGTATCCAACTCATCCCTTCTCCCATCCATATTTATAATAAAACAACAAAAAACAACAAAAACAACAAAAACCCTTAGTGCCGGTTCACACTAGGTTGCTCCGACTTAGGGGGCGACCTGTGAAGTCGCGACTTTGGCGTGACTTGCATGGACTTCCTAAAATGAATGTCAATGCAAGTCGCCTCCAGGTCGCCCCCAAGTAGTACAGGACCCTTTTTCTAAGTCGGAGCGACTTGTGTCGCTCCTATTAGAACCAGTCCTGTACTACTCAATGACCACGACAGTGCACAACTTGCCAGGCTGACCAAGTCGCCTGACAAGTCGTATTAGTGTGAACCGGCACTTAGACTGTTCATTGACGGAGCCGGAGAGTAAAGTGTTAAGATTCTGCATGTAGTTGCTACCGGTAACCCAGGGGGACCCGAAAAGGGGAGAAATCCAGCCACCCTCAAGGGGGCAGTGCTATATTACAATGATAGGAACTAAGGGAGTTGTGTGTTGAACATTCCCAAAACCGGAAAAATGTCTCATAAAACACCTTTCCTGAACCTCAAGTGAACGAGGTCTTGTACCTTTCTGTTGACTTTGAACCGCACTGGCGTAAATCTTTCCTTGGCAACAAACCAGTTAATAGTCATAAATCAAACATCATAAAAAAAAATATATTAAAATGTAAGATCCCTTCCATTGAGGAAGAGGCCGGCTTCAGACGTTTGTAATTACTGGCTTGTTTTGTACATATCTCTATAAAGCTCCATTATGCTTCAAATGCTCAACTCCTGCACAGATCTCGGGCTTATTAAGGCACAGGCACTTGCAGTAATTTCATGTATTGAAATTCACTGTGCAATTGAAGTAAATTGAATTTGTAGTTGATTTGAAAATGTATAGAGCCTTTGAATTTGTGTGCCTCTGAAATATGCAACTTCATTTTGATAGATTAGACGTGGAGGGGGAGGTGAGCGCCATTCTAACACAGAGAATGTCGTACCCATTGACTCTTAGGTCTAAAAGAAAAAAATAAATGGGAAAGAAAAAAATAAAAGTGCCAAAAGCCAAATGACCATCAAAAAGGGGTACAGACCTACAACACTGCCCCGGGGCCTCCTGAGGCTTGTTCATTCAACCTCCTACATTCTCTGAAGGTCATGTTGAAAATAGGCAAAGTAGACCACATGTAGTCTTCAGACAGCCAAACTCTGTTCCTTGTCACAGAGAAAAGTCCCCTAAGAAAATATATATTTTTTTTTTTAGCAGCTTGCTTTTTTGATCTCCTTTCTGTACTCTTTACGAGAAGCAAATGAAATGGCTCACTATCAATCCTAAGCAGCAATCAGGCATTCTGTTTTTGAATCTATTGACTTGCTGCCAGGGGCAGGCTGGCAACTTTCAGCCCATGGGGCAAGTACAAACCAGAGGCCCATGGTGCAGCAACTCGACCCCCCTTCCACTCTCCCTTTTCCCGTCCTCCTCCTGACCCCCATTCCAGGCTGAAGCCCTGCTCCAGGTACTCTCTGCTCACCGGCTGAATTTGGGTTCCCAACCTGGCCATCAGGGGGTGGTTGGGGGGAGTTGGGACAGCTCTGTTGGGGCTGGCCAGGGGAGAAGAGTCTCCAGTGGGGCATAGAACAGGCCTCTGCTCAGACAGTTTAAACCATCCATGCTGGGGCGAGGTCTGCACTCTGTCCTTGTCTTCAACCCACACTCAGTAGGTCAGTGGTGGGGACTTTTTACTTCTCTTTACCAGGAATCCTTTAGGCATGTCTGTGCAGCCTTTTTACAAGACATCAGAGCGGCCCAGGGGGCAATTGCCCCCCTGCCCCCTGGCCCAGTCCTCCCCTGCTTGCTGCAATTGTTTTGACAATGACCACTATGCCCGCGGTAGTGCCAATGTGCTGGTTCACTATCCAATATAGCCCATATCTGCCAATATCAGCCTACACTACTCAGCATTTCCTTTAAAGGGAATCCCTCAATTTGCATCAGGGCTGGGACAAGTCTTGGGCAGGAAGGGCAGCCACCTTGGGAACAATGTTAGGGTATGGCGCCTACCCACCACATGCTCCACATTACTGGCTGAGAACCATCATGGGGTCCACTCGACCTGCATTTTGGGGTACCTTTTGTGCGTGTGCATGCTCATCAGTGCCCGGGACTAGGCAGAGACCTGGCCCGTCCAGGTCCATTCCCTGGCTTAGAGATGAGCCATAGACAGTGTGTGGCAGTAAAAGTACAGAGTCCTTCCATAAAAGTGCTGCCCCATGTCACTACACACCCTGGCTTGGTGTTTGTTGCATTTAGGAGGGACACCGCTGGACCCATGCCCTCTCCACCAGTCCAACATACCTCTGACACCTCATCATACCCTCATCATACCCTGGCATAACTTTACAGGTGCTAGTCCAAAGTTGGCAATTCCCAATGACTGGTAGTGTCCACCGAGACCCCAACATCGTGTCCTGATTACATGCTGAATTTTGAGCTTCCGAACTCCATGTATGTGTGTTTTTTCGTTCATTCCAATGGGGACACTAGTTCTGGTGACCTCGTGGTCCCCAGGGAATTCCCCTAATTTACAGGGATTTCCCCTTACTTCTTGTTTGGCTATTGGACAGAAAGTGAAGGAAAATCGCCGCAAATGGGACGCATATGGCGAGAAAAAAATCTGAGGGGTTATAACCCTCCCTTACTCTATCCAAAATCAAAAAGAAAATGTTTCCTATAGTTCTATTTAAAAATATCAGCCTCGCTTTTACTCTTTCTTTCACTATAAACAGGATGCCAGGTTGCATAAACACCTTCTTAGCCACTTCGCGCAATCCGGCGTACCTGTATGTCAGCTTGAAGAAGTGGTTGTACCGGGGTGATGCCTGCAGCTAGAGGCATCACCCCAGTACTGTTATTTTAGAGCCGGCGGTCAGCTTTCTGGTGATAACAACTGATGCGGCTCAACAGCCGCTCGGCCGCTATCCCAGCGAGCGGGAGAGGACATCCCCCCCCCCCACGCGCCACCTTACACCGCTGATCTCCCATCCCACCAGGAGACCCGAGCAACCAGTCGGCAGGTCTGCCGGCTAGTTAGAGTCCCGAACGCAGCCGGATTCGGCTTCCATCGAATCTTTGATCATGTAACCCGGAAGCGACGTCACTTTCGGTTTACTCAGCTGCCAATAGCGCCAATTTAAAAAAACTGTCAGTATTAAAAAATTCAGATTTTGGCGTGTTGAATACATTAAAGTGCAGTAGAGGGGTTTGGGGGTCTTTTAGACCCCCGATCCCTCCATAAAGAGTACCTGTCACTGCCTATTACTGTCACAAGTGATGTTTACATTCCTTGTGACAGCAATAAAAGTGATCAGATTTTTTTCAAAAACTGTGTTAAAAATAAAAAAAATTAATAAGTAGGAATAAAAAAATAAATAAATAAAATAAATAAATAAAATAAAATAAATAATAATAAATAAGTAGGAAAAAAAAATGTAAGCACCCCCCGTCCCTGTGAGCTTGTGCACCAAAGAAAACGGATACATAAGTCGCGCCCGCAAATGTACACGGTGTTCAAACCACACATGTGAGGTATCGCGGCGATCGCCAGAGTGAGAGCAATCGTTATAGCAAAAGAACTCCTCTATAACTCTAAACTGGTAACCGTTTAAAAAATGTAAAGCGTTGCCTATGGAGATTTTTAAGTACCGATGTTTTGTCGCCATTCCAAGAGTGTGCGCAATTTTAAACCATAACATATTAGGTATCTATAGACATAAATAGCTGCAGAACCCCAGTTCTGCCAAAGGCGGACTTTATTGGCATTAGCATGAGACCGGACACTGCATTGTTACAGAAAATATAAAAACAGTATTTTATTGTTAACCACTTGCCGACCGCCCACAGTATATTTACTGTGGCAGTCAGCTCTCCTGGGCAAAGCGACGTAGTACTACGTCGCTAGCCCAGGAGCCTGCAGGGGGCGAGCGCGTGCCGCCGGATGCTACGCTCCCACTCCCGCTCGTTCCCCTGCATCCCCGCGCGTGTGACCGGCGGCTCCAATGTCCCCCGGCCACTCGCAATCTCCCGCTGGAGAGGGAGAAAGGCAGGCAGCTGATGTAAACAAAGCCGCCTGTCATTCTCCCTGGTGTAACTGCAGAGATCATGTGATCCTGCTATGTAGGATCATATGTCTCTGTGGTTACATCAAAAACCACACCCCTTTACAGTTAGAAACACGCCCCTAGGGACACACTTAACCCCTTGATCACTAATAAAATGAACCCCTTCCCTGCCAGTGTCATTTTTACAGTAACAGTGCATATGTATAGCACTGATTACTGTAGTAATGACACTGGTACCCCCAAAAGTGTCAAAAATGTCAGTCAGGGGTCCGATCTGTCCGCTGCAATGTCACAGTCCTGCAAAAAAAATTGCAGATCGCCGCCATTACTAGTTAAAAAAAAACAATAAAAATGACATAAATCTTTCCCTTAGTAAACGTAATAAATTTTGCGCAAACCAATCAAAATCCGCTTATTGCGATTTTTTTTTTCCAAAACTATGTAGCAGAAAACAAATTGGCCTAAAATGTTAAAAAAAAAAATATTTTTCCCCCCCTTTTTTTGGGGGGGAATTTCATATAAAAAAATGTGAAAAATATTGTTGTTTTTTCAAAATTTTTACTCTTTTTTTGTTTATAGCGCAAAAAGTAAAAAATCGCACAGGTGATCAAATAGCACCAAAAGAAAGCTCTGTTTGTGGGAAAAAAAGGACGTCCATTTCATTTGGGTACAGCATCACAGGGCCGCGCAATTGTCCGTTAAAATTACGCAGTGCCGAATCGCAAAATAGGGCCTGGTTAGGAAGGGGGTAAAATCTTCCGGGTCTGAAGTGGTTAAATTCACATAGTAAAATAAAATATACATTCCAGAGTGACATCAAAGACAGAACCAAAAACTAGGACAAATTAAAAAACATCTGAAAACCAACAAAGCATGGAAAAAAACGCCCTAGTACAGTAATTTTCCCTATACCCAAGAAGGGGGCAGAAAGGGCGTAACATGTTAGGTATCTGTTTACTCGGCATGACCTAATCTTTCACATTATACAAAAAATTAGGCTAACTTTACTGTTTCGTTTTTTTTTTTTTTTTTTTAATTCAGTGAAATGTATTTTTTAAAAAGAAAAAAAAAAAAACACTGCGCAAATACTGCGTAACAAAAATTATTGCAATGACCGCCATTTGAGTCTTTGCTAAAAAATAAAATAAAAAAAAAAAAAAAAAAATAACTAAAAAAAAAAAAAAAAAAAAAACAATATATATATATAATGTTACAGGGGTTCTAAATAATTTTATAACAAAAAAATACTGATTTTAACTTTTAAAAAACATGTTAGCAATACGCCTGGTTCTTAGGTGGTTAAAAGGAGATCTCCTTAATTAATGTGGAGGTAAAAACATTTGATAGAATATACTGGAGGTCAGATGAAATGAATGATGTCATTATACCTATATCCTGCTATGGATATATGAAAATCAAAAATATACAATGGAACAGGAGGATAGCGTGGTATGCAAATACACAACTGCATAAATAAAAACAACTCAATTTTTATTTTTTTCACACAAAAAGGGGTCTTTGACATTCTTTCTTAAAAGCATAGAAGGATTGTGTATGTGACAGATATGCAAGATTATCTGTGATTTACACTACACAATAAAGATGTGGTAATGGGTCCTTCTATGCTTTTAGCAAAGAATGTCAAAGACCCCCCGTTTAAATTTGAAAAAAAAAAAAAAAAATCTGAGATGTTTTTATTTATGCGTTAGCTTTGAGTATTTGCATACCACAAATATCCCCCTTTTCGTTTTCTATATTGTTGTTTTTCATGAGCCAAGGGAACACGCCAGTCCTTCTTAAGGGGTAAATATGACCTCTTTCTACGAAGGTTCCTATATATCCAGGTCATGGTTTAGCTATTAGTAGGTGTTGGCTGTCTAAGGTTGGCCATAGATGGAGCAATTTTTTTCCTGCAATTAAAATTGCAAGAAATTACAAGAAAATTGCTAGATTTCCCCACCAGGTGTTGATGGGAGAATCCCTCCCCCTGAGCCATTGTATTCTCCCGGCGGGAGGTGCGGGAAGCCATCCACGTCAGTAGAACCCAGTGATTATTGCTAGTGACTATAATCACATGTAAAATACGACAGGCTGGTTGTACCCAAGTTGTTCGATCGACTACCAATTTGGGTACATTCAGCCTGTCCATACATGGTTTAAATTTTGGGCAGTTCCTGCTGAACTGGCCAAGATTCGAACCGTCTATGGCCAACTTTGATCATGTTCTTAGACAAATAACATCTACTTTGACCAATGCTATGGTTAACATGATGGAGTTACCTGTGACGGTACTCACCGTCACTGGGAGTGAAAGACAGATACTTAATGGTTTGGATTGCTTCAAATGGGTTCTGCGTTTAATTATGATGATGTGTATTGACCTTCAATGTCAAAGACAGGCTCTCCCTATTGTTTGTGTATTGAGGCGAGACGTGTATTCTGTTAAGCCTGTCTGTTCCATTGTTAAATGTTAATGAACTTGCATATTGTTCTGTCCAGATGGCTAGATAATTAATTCAGGTTAATTCTATTTCCGTATACAATTTTATCTGCATGTGATAATGTAATCAGGCAAACCCTGACCTGTGGGTGGTAATCTGATCAGGAGGGGGATGTGCTCATGTGTGTATAAATTGAGTGTGGAACTGTTCAATAAAGGAGAAGATTCCAGTACAAGCTAAGTTGTCAGCTAGCTTTGTATGGGGGCAGCTGTAAAATCTGATATCTATATTCACGACTGGGAGGAAGCCGTATACTAATGGAAGTCCATAAGTACAGTGTGGGCTGTGGTTCCGTTACATTACTCATATGGATATACAGTATCTCACGAAAGTAAGTACACCCCTCACATTTTTGTAAATAGTTTATTATATCTTTTAATGTGACAACACTGAAGAAATGACACTTTGCTACAATGTAAAGTAGTGAGTGTACAGCTTGTATAACAGCGTAAATTTGCTGTCCCCTCAAAATAACTCAACACACAGCCATTAATGTCTAAACCGCTGGCAACTGAAGTGAGTACACCCCTAGGGGAACATGTCCAAATTGGGCCGAATTAGCCATTTCCCCCCCCCCCCCCCCTGGTGTCATATGGCTCGTTAGTGTTACAAGGTTTCAGGAGTGAATGGGGAGCAGGTGTGTTAAATTTGGTGTTATCACTCTCACCCTCTCATACTGGTTACTGGAAGTTCAACATGGCACCTCATGGCAAAGAACTGTCTGAGGATCTGAGAAAAAGAATTGTTGCTCTACATAAAGATGGCCTAGGCTATAAAAAGATTGCCAAGACCCTGAAACTGAGCTGCAGCATGGTGGCCAAGACCATACAGCGATTTAATAGGACAGGTTCCACTCAGAACAAGTCTTGCCATAGTGGACCAAAGAAGTTGAGTGTGCATGCTCAGCGTCATATCCAGAAGTTGTCTTTTGGGAAATAGACATATGAGTGCTGCCAGCATTGCTGCAGAGGTTGAAGGGGTGGGGGGTCAGCCTTTCAGTGCTCAGACCATACGCCGCACACTGCATCAAATTGGTCTGCATGGCTGTTGTCACAGAAGGAAGCCTCTTCTAAAGATGATGCACAAGAAATCCCACAAAGAGCTTGCTGAAGACAAGCAGACAAAGGACATGGATTACTGGAACCAGGTCCTGTGGTCTGATGAGACCAAGATAAACCTTTTTGATTCAGATAGTGTCATGCGTGTGTGGGGGCAACAAGGTGAGGAGTACAAAGACAAGAATGTCTTGCCTACAGTCAAGCATGGTGGTGGGAGTGTCATGGTCTGGGGCTGCATGAGTGCTGCCGGCACTGGGGAGCTACAGTTCATTGAGGGAACCATGAATGCCAACATGTACTGTGACATACTGAAGCAGAGCATGATCCCCTCCCTTCAGAGACTGGGCCGCAGGGCAATATTCCAACATAACGACCACAAACACCTCCAAGATGACCACTGCCTTGCTATAAAAGCTGAGAGTAAAGGTGATGGACTGACCAAGCATGTCTTCAGACCTAAACCCTAATGAGCATCTGTGCGGCATGCTCAAACGGAAGGTGGAGGAGTGCAAAGTCTCTAACATCCACCAGCTCTGTGATGTCATCATGGAGGAGTAGAAGAAGACTCCATTGGCAACCTGTGATTCTCTGATGAACTCCATGCCCAAGAGGGTTAAGGCAGTGCTGGAAAATAATGGTGGCCACACAAAATATTGACACTTTGGGCCCAATTTAGAAATGTTCCCTTAGGGGTGTACTCACTTTTGTTGTTTAGACATTAATGGTTGTGCGTTTAGTTATTTTGAGGGGACAGCAAATTTACACTGTTATACAAGCTGTACACTCACTACTTTACATTGTAGCAAAGTGTCATTTCTTCAGTGTTGTCACATGAAAAGACAGAATAAAATAATTACAAAAATGTGAGGGGTGTACTTACTTTTCTGAGATACTGTATAACAGGGGTCTTCAAACTATGGCCCTCCAGTTGTTCAGGAACTACAATTCCCATCATGCCTAGTCATGTCTGTGAATGTCAGAGTTATACAATGCCGCATGGGATGTGTAGTTCCGCAACAGCTGGAGGGCCGTAGTTTGAGGATCCCTGCTGTATAATAATATGCATTGTACTTCATGAGCTCGATGACGGCAAGTCTGCTAGTTAATTAGCTCAAGTTAACTGTCATCTATTAGTTGCTAGTGGGAAAGTAGAATACTGTTTGTGTTGGTTGTTCCTTAGATACAGTATGTTAATTATATTTGTGTACACAATTTCATCTACATATGATAATGTAATCAGGCATTACTGTTGTGAGATATTGTAAGTGTAAACAGATCCCACACAGTAGACAATAGGTGAGTTAATCAGCACTATCAACAATGTGGGGAAGACAGGTGGTTGAGCTGATGATATTAGCATCTGCCATGAGTCTGACTGTGCAGAGCAGTCCCCTATTGGCAATAGGCATGGATCCTAGGCCTAGAGTCCCCAGAGTCTGTGTGTCTTGGGGAGATGTGGACTTGAATCCAAAGTAACATTACTCCAAGGGTCCCCCATAGCATACACCCCACAAAGAGCAGTGTTCCCTCACAAGCCAGGGCCCATAGTCAGTAGGCAAGAGGCTAGCCTGCAGTCCCCTCCTAAAGCCCCTGTCCTGAGTGAGTTTGTCACAGGATTATTCTGATTCTTGGGGTAACGCCAGCTTTAACTGGTCCTCCTAATGTTCCAAGTCAAAAAGAAAGGCCAAAAACTGTTAACATTACCGATTCCGTCCGAATAGGGCCTCTCTCCATTCCATTATCCAATTTATTTTTCTTTATCTTAATTAAAACACCAAACAGCCCCGGTTCCAAGTCTACTTAAACAACATCAGTCTAAGTGTCTTTAAAATATCAATTATTCCCTTATATCTAGTAAAATTGCATTAAGCAGTGTGCCTCCTAGGCTAGCATGGAAGGGGAAACGGGATTAATTAAGTGATTTGCTTTCCAAATATATATTAAAGCTCTTCTAGTTGCTGCAGAAAGCCGTGATCTGGGCCCCGGCGAGCCAAGCGCTCGATCTGTTTATACGTGGCGTGCACGAAGGTACTTTTTTAAGCACTTTGTGACACGTGAAAAAAAAAAAAGGTGATGGATGACTCCCATTGTGTAGTGACATTTTCAGGGCAGGAGGCCAAAGCCGGGTCTCACCTACAATGTGTGACACAATAAAATAATATATTATGACATTCTGGAAATTGCACCGTCTGAATTAAAAACACAAATTGTTGCTTTATTTGCAGTCGCGGGAAAAGACTTGCAGGGGGACAAAGAGCTGAGAAATGCATGAGATGGTATGCGGTGTTGGGAATTAAATAGTCAGCCCATTCAATAATAATAATACAGTCATGGCCAAACAATGGTGATCTCAAGGCCCCTTTCACACTTGTGTGATCTGAAAGTAGCGTAATTTTGCCGCAATTTTTTTTCACGATTTTCACCGCAATTTTGACTGGACTTGAAGCAATGCCTTTGTAATATACCGCGTTTCCCCGAAAATAAGCCTGGGTCTTATATTAACTTTGGCACCAAAAGATATAGTAGGGCTCAGTGGTGGCTGGTGAAATTTTAGGATGGTGGGGCGCCAGACCCCGCCCTTCCTTTTGACCCCTCCTACTTTTCATAAGATCCCTTGATATGGGATATATTGACAGACCTCTTATTATGGGATATACCGAGAGACCCCCTATAAAATAATAGAGGTTTTCTCACTATAACCCATAATAGGGGGTCTCTCAGTATATCCCATAATAGGGGGTCTCTCAGTATATCCCATAATAGGGGGTCTCTCAGTCCCAGTATATCCCATATTAAGGGGTCTCTCACTCCCTGATTGGCTGGGAGATGAGTCAGTGTGATAATAGGGAATATTCATTCGCTATTGTCACACAACTGGGTGGGTTCGGGGCGCAGTGCTCTGCACCCCGGGCCCACCCTTTTCTAAAGCCTATTAGAGCCTCTGGCCCTAATCAGGTTCTTAAAAAAAAAAAAATCCCCATTGAACTCCATGCGTCCGGCACCCCTGCATGTAGATTAGGAGGCCGGACTCATGGATTGGGGGCGGCGCCCCCTAATGGACGGGCCGTCCCTGGTAGGGCTTATTTTGGGGGTAGGTCTTATCTGAAATGTGCTGTCTTCTCTCCCTCCCCGCCTGTCAGGATTCCCCTGTGTGAACCTAGTAAATGTGGTTGTAAAATCCTAGAATCCAATCTATTACTGTGTTAAATTATGTCCAAGGTGTGTTTCTCTAATATAATTGTGTGAAATACCTTCGGTACAGCGCCTCTCGGCACTCAGCTCATCTCCCGCTCTGCTCTCCTTCTCTTCTCCCCCCGCTGACAGCAGGGGGTCACAGAAGCACCAGCAGAGGGAGGAGAGAGCCGAGATACAATAATTTGTGCGATACTGACAGCGGCCAGCAGAGTGAGGAGAGAGCCGAGATATAGGAATGTGCGCGATACCGACAGCGGCCAGCAGAGGGTGGAGAGAGCTGAGATACAGGAATGAGCGCGATACCGACAGTGGCCAGCAGAGGGTGGAGATAGCTGAGATACAAGAATGTGCGCGATACTGACAGTGGCCAGCAGAGGGAGGAGAGAGCCGAGATATAGGAATGTGCGCTATACCGACACCGCCCAGAAGAGGGAGGAGAGAGCCAAGATACATTAATGTGTGCGATACCGACAGCGGCCAGTAGAGGGAGGAGAGAGCTGAGATACAGGAATGTGTGTGATACCGACAGCGGCCAGCAGAGGGTGGAGAGAGCTGAGATACAGGAATGAGCGCAATACCGACAGTGGCCAGCAGAGGGTGGAGAGAGCTGTGATACAAGAATGTGCGTGATAACGACAGTGGCCAGCACAGGGAGGAGAGAGCTTAGATACAGGAATGAGCGCGATACAGACAGCGGCCAGCACAGGGAGGAGAGTGCTGAGATACAGGAATGTTCGTGATACCGACAGCGGCCAGCACAGGGAAGAGAGAGCTGAGATACAGGAATGTGTGTGATACCAACAGCGGCCAGCAGAGGGTGGAGAGAGCTGAGATACAGGAATATGCATGATACCGACCGCGGCCAGCACAGGGAGGTGAGAGCTGAGATACAGGAATGTGTGCGATACCAACAGCTGCCAGCCGAGGGTGGAGAGAGCTGAGATACAGGAATATGCATGATACCGACAGCGGCCAGCACAGGGAGGTGAGAGCTGAGATACATTATTGTGTGCAATACCGACAGTGGCGAGCAGAGGGATGAGAGAGCTGAGATACAGGAATGTGCACGATACCCACAGCAGCCAGCAGAGAGGAGAGAGCTGAGATACAGGAATGTGCGCTATACCGACAGCGGCCAGCACAGGGAGGAGAGAGCAGAGATACAGGAATGTGTGCTTCTGTGACCCGCTCTGAACACTGCAGAGATCCCCTACTGACAGCTATGAGAGGAGGAGAAGAGCGGAGCCGGAGATCAGCTGAGCGCCGAGCGGCACTGTACCGAAGGTATTTCACACAATTAGATTATAGAAACACCGTGGACATTATATAACACAGTGATAAAGTGGATGCTAGGATTTTACATACACTATACTAGGGCTTATTTATATTGCAGCCCTCCCTGAAAATAACAGTAGGTCTTACTTTCAGGGTAGGTCTTATTTTCGGGGAAACATGGTAGAAGTTGGGTGGAGACTGGAGAGTAGTTATCTATCAAAAAGAATATCAGCACAATCCCTGTGAATTGAATGCCAAAAGTAAACCAAGTCTCACAGGCAGGACCCTGTAGACGAGGAAAATTGGGATTTTAATGTGCCCAAAAACAACAATTGAGTAAGATACAAATTATAAAAAAATTTTTTTTTAATAAAGGCAAGATAATAAAAAAAAATACAAGAAAATACAATATCTAAAAGGTGTATGGCAACACATCCTACAATGCGATGGATCGACGCATTTCACCCATCGTTTGGGCTTCCTCAGGATCCAAATATGTAGCAAGGTTTCTCAAAGAGTATATATACACCTTATAGTATATAAAGTAATGTGAATAGTCAATATATATACATATATGTGAACATACATAAGAATTGTATCTATACATTATAGTAATGTACTGATAGTAATGTACAGCGATGCCTGTATAATCGCATCAAAGTCAGACAAGAGCAGCGCAGGGACTACTTTGAAGTCACACAGATATGAACGGTACTCATTGGAAATCATGGGGTACAACTTGTCATGCAACTTTGCAGTCCCAAGTTCCAGGACAAGTCGCACAAGTGTGAAAGGGGCCTAAAGAAGCGGAGATCCACCCAAAAGTGGAAGTTCCACTGATCTGCTTTCTTCCCCCCTCTGGTGCCACATTTAGCACCTTTCGGGGGGGTACCTGTTTTTGACAGGCACCTGTCCTCACTTCCGTGAGACTACGCCGCAGCAAAGTCCCTCGGAAGTACGGCCCCCCGCAAGGGCGTCCACAAGAGGGGGCAAGGGAGGTCAAGTGCCCCCCCTGGAAATTTCCTACCCTGCTCTAAGAGGGGAATCTATGGGGACCCTACTCTAAAGGGGATCTATAGGGGATCCAGGTCTGGCCTGCTCTAAAGGGGGATCTATGGGGACCCTGCTCTAAAAGGGGATATATGGGGGACCCTGGCCTAGCCTGCGCTAAAGGGGGATCTATGGTGATCCTGGCCTGCTCTAAAGTGGGGTCATATTGGATAAATATATATATATATATATATATATATATATATATATATATATATATATATTCTTTCCATCCGTCCAGATTTCACGGACAGGATCGGAATCAGATAGCAGCGGTTGTCAGCGGAGATGTCTCCACTGACACCTGCTGCCCCATAGGGGTGCATGGAGCATCCGATCAGATTCGCCTGAGAAACTGACAGGCGAATCGGATCGGATCGACTGTGTGAAAGGGGGCTTATGTTACCATCACTTCACCTTGGCACTTTCATCTCATTAACTTTTTTTTCTTTTAATATATACAGCTTTTTTCTTATCACTAAATATCCTCATCTTTTGTATTTAATACAGTAAATATTGCTTGATGTGTAACTACATATTCTAAATTGAATTTAACCTCCCGCCCACCGCATATTTACTGCGGCAGGCTGACTCTCCTGTGCGAACCGACGTAGCCCTACATCAGTCATGCGCATGGTGCTGGGGGAGGGGCGAGCGTGCGCCGCCGACAGCCCGCTCCCACCCCCACTAGGCAACGGGGGTGCCGATCCACGGCGCTGGCGCTTGCGATTGCTGCCGGGCACCTGCAATCGCTCCCCGCTAAAAGAGAAGGACGGTCAGCTGTTGTAAACACAGCCGTTCTTCTCTCTGGAATGATCACAGAGTGCCTGTGATCCTTCTATATAGGAACACAGGTTTCTATGATCATTTCACAAGCCCATCCCCCATACAGTTAGTAAACACTCCCCTAGGCTCACACTTAACCCTTTGAATCGCCCCTGAGTTAACCTCTTCCCTGCCAGTGTCATTATTACAGTAACAGAGCATATTTTTAGCACTGATTACTGTAGTAATGTCACTGGTCCCCCCAAAAGTGTCAAAAATGCCAGTTAGGGGTCCGATCTGTCCGCCGCAATGTCGCAGTCCCGCTAGAAATTGCAGATCTCCGCCATTACTAGTAAAAAAAATAAATATAAATATAATAAATATAAATAAAATATATAATTAATATAAATAAAAATAAATAAATAAATACAAATTGCATCTTTCCCCTAGTTTGTAGACGCGATAACTTTTGCGCAAACCAATCAAAATACGCTTATTGCAATTTTTTTTTTAAACAAAAATATGTAGCAGAATACAAATTGGCTTAAAGGATGAAACATATATTTTTTTCTTTATTAGGAATATTATATAGCAGAATGTGAAAAAAATATGTAGCAGAATGCATATTGGCCTAAAATTATGAAAAATTAGGTTTTTGTTTTTTTATTTGGAATGTTGTATAGCAGAATGTGAAAAATATTGTTGTTTTTTTCTTCAGAATTGTCGCTCTTTTTTTTGTTTATAGCGCAAAAAAAAAAAAAAAAAATTGCACAGGTGATCAACTTTTGCGTAAACGAATCAATATAAACTTATTTGGATTGTTTTTTTTTACCAAAAATATGTAGCAAAATGCATATTGGCCTAAAATTATGAAAAAATTTTGTTTTTGTTTTTTTATTTGGGAATGTTATATAACAGAATGTGAAAAATATTGTTGTTTTTTCTTTTTTCAGAATTGTCGCTTTTTTTTTGTTTATAGCGCAAAAAATAAAAATCGCAGAGGTGATCAAATACCACCAAAAGAAAGCTCTATTTGTGGGGATAAAAGGACATCAATTTTATTTAGGTAGAGGGTCGCAAAACCGCACAATTTTCCATTAAAATGACGCAGTGCCGAATCACAAAAAATGGCTTTGATTTAAATGCAATTCGAATGGAATTCAATTTGAATTTGAAAAAAAATTGAATCAATTTCGAATTCGAATAAACAAAACAAATTTACCTAAACAAATGTATGTAAATAATGATTTGAAACCAAATGTTTATACTGTGAGGCGGACGGTGAAGTGCGCTGTACGTTGTTCTTGAATATCACTTTGACTCTTCAGTAATAGTTTATGAAGGAACATTAGTCCATGGAGGAGTACATAGAGAGAAATAAATAGCACCGGATTCCCATCCACATTAATGCAAATCGGACGAGGGAAAAATTAAAGAAGTGCTAGAGGCGAGGAGCGATGAGGTGATTCATCAAGGAGCGTCTGGTCCAGTCCAGGTTGTTCTTCTCACGGCTCCCATATTCCTCCTATCAGCATTTGATGGATCACCCAGAAGTAATGGATGACCCGTTACATTATTATTAGCTCAGTGACCCATCCTGGGATTGTAGAAGAATGTCCATAGGAGGTCGCATGACTCCGTCTGCCATTAATAATCCAATCATTTACACTGCACGTGTTTTCTGCAGACATGAGTGAGGGGGATGAGGATTTGCATGTATTACCTAACCTTGACTATTGGGTCAGAATAGTAATATATATAGTAAAGAGGTTCTACTGTAAGGCTCCATTCACATATTGGCATCCCGGATCACGGGCAGAATCTCATCGAGAAGGGCAACAAAAATAATTAGGGGAATGGAGGACATCAGCTATGAGGAAAGACTACAAGCACTGAACCTATTCTCTCTGGAGAAGAGACGATTGAGGGGGGATCAGTGCTGTATCTTGGCCTAGGCCAACAAGGCCCAGGCCTAGGGCAGCACTTTGCAGGGGGGGGCAGCAGAAAAGGTGCACCCCACATGGAAAAAAAACAGCCTCCTCCTGGCTCCCACACGAAAAGGGTCTCCACCGGCTTGAACTACACTTTTAGTATAGTGCCAGTCCTATGGGGCAAATCAGTCTGGCACCCCCATAAAGCGGTCACACTGCTACCTGCTGGTACTGATGGGCACCAATAGGCTTCACTGATGGCCACTGATGAGGTAGCACTGATAAGCTGCACTGATGGGTACTGATAGGCTGCACTAATGGGCACTGATAGGCTGCACTGGTGGCCACTGATTGGGCTGTACTGATGAGGCCGCACTGATGAGGCTGCACTGATGGGCAGTAATGCGGCTGCACTGATGGGCACTGATGGGCACTGATAAGCCAGCACTGATGAGGCTGAACTGATGGGCACTGATAGACTGGTTGTGGTCTGTGATTTACAGATGGCAGGGCGGGTCATAAACAGGAAGGGGTGTGGCCTTTACAGGAAGGGGGTGGGTCGTATTTAAATTAGGGGCTGCACAAGTTTAGTCAGGCCTAGGGCAGCACAAAACCTAAATACACCACTGGGGGGGATATGATAGCAATGTACAAATACTGTACTGGTGACCCTGGCATAAGGAACAAACTATTCAAAAAGGGAATACAATAAGACACGTGGCCACTCACTAAAACTTGAGGAAAAATGGTTTAACCTTAACCACTTAAGCCCCGGAAGATTTTACCCCCTTCCTGACCAGGGCTTTTTTTGCGATTCGGCACTGCTTGACTTTAACGGACAATTGCGCAGTCGTGCGACGCCATACCCAAACGAAATTTACATCCTTTTTTTCCCACAAACAGAGCTTTCTTTTGGTGGTATTTGATCACCTGTGCAATTTTTACTTTTTGCGCTATAAACAAAAAAAGAGCGTTTATTTTGAAAAAATAACAATATTTTTAACATTTTTTTATATGAAATTCCCCCCAAAAAAGATGTAAAAACCAATTTTTTAAAAAATTTTTGGCCAATTTGTTTTCTGCTACCTATGTTTGGTAAAAAAAATCGCAATAAGCGTTTTTTGATTGGTTTGCGCAAAAGTTATTGCGTTTACTAACAAAGGGAAAGATTTATGTCTTTTGGTGTTTTTTTTTTAACGCGTAATGGCGGCGATCTGCGATTTTTTTTTTGCGGGACTGCGATATTGCGCGGACAGATCGGACCCTTGACTGACATTTTTGACACTTTTGGGGGTACCAGTGACATTACTGCAGTAATCAGTGCTATATATATGCACTGTTACTGTAAAAATGACACTGGCAGGGAAGGGGTTCATTTTATTGGAGAGGGAGGGGTTAATGTATGCCTGGTGCTTACTGAAGTGTGGGGGGGGAGGTGACTGTGTGAGACAGGGACAGATCGGATGTCCAGCTATGCTGAACACTCCGATCTGTCACTCCCTGTCACTATGGAGATCCGCCCGCTGTGTTTACACACAGCGGGCGGATCTCCAGACTCGATCCCCGACGATCGGGTAAGAGCAGCGGCGATCGCCGCCACTCCTCCCCTGGCCCGACTCCCGCTGTGAATGAAAACAGCGGGAGCGAGCCTCCGGCGGCGCGCAAGCGCCGCCCAGAAGGGGGAGTGTCTGACGACGTAGTACTACGTCGCTGGACGATAACGAACCACTCTGCCACAGTAATATTACTGTGAGCGGCTTTTAAAGTGGTTAACCACTTTACCACCGGAGGATTTTGCTGTCTTACGTCTGGGCCACTTTTTGCAATTTGACGCTGTGCGACTTTAACTGACAATTGCGCGGTCGTGCAACGCCGTACCCAAACGAAATTTACGTCCTTTTTTTCCCACAAACAGAGCTTTCTTTTGGTGGTATTTGATCACCTGTGCGATTTTTACTTTTTGCGCTATAAACAAAGAAAGAGCGACAATTTTGAAAAAATAACAATATTTTTAACATTTTTTTTTATATGAAATTTTTAATTTTTGGCCAATTTGTTTTCTGCTACCTATGTTTGGTAAAAAAAATTCTCAATAAGTGTATTTTGATTGGTTTGCGCAAGTTATTGCGTTTACTAACAAAGGGAAAGATTTCTGTCATTTTTGGTGGGTTTTTTTAACGTGTAATGGCGGCGATCTGTGATTTTTTTTTTGCGGGACTGCGACATTGCGGCGGACAGATCAGACCCTTGACTGACATTTTTGACACTTTTGGGGGTACCAGTGACATTACTACAGTAATCAGTTCTATATATATGCACTGTTACTGTAAAAATGACACTGGCAGGGAAGGGGTTAATTTTATTGGAGAGGGAGGGGTTAATGTATGCCTGGTGCTTACTAACGTGTGGGGGGGGGGAGGTGACTGAGTGACACAGGGACAGATCGCAGGTTAAGCTATGCTGAACCCTGCATCTGTCACTGTCTGTCACTTAGGAGATCCACCCGCTCTGTTTACACAAGCAGGCGGATCTCCAAACTAGATTCCCCGACGATCGGGGAAGAGCAGCGGCGATCGCCCCCGCTCCTCCCCTGGCCCGACTCCCGCTGTGACTGAACACAGCGGGAGCGAGCCTCCGGCGGCGCGCGCGTGCCGCCGAGAGAGGGGAATGTCTGGTGACGTAGGTCTACGTCACCAGACGATAATGAGCCACTGTGCCGCAGTAGCAGCACAGTGAGCAGTGGGGAAGTGGTTAAAATACGTAGGGGGTTCTTCACTGTCAGAGCAGTAAGGATGTGGAATTCTCTTCCACAAGCAGTGGTATCAGCAGGGAGCATCAATAGTTTCAAAAAATGATTAGATGGGCAACTTAACCACTTTAAGACCGGAAGGATTTGCCCCCTTAAAGCGGAGTTCCGGCCTCGGGGGGTCAATTTGAGCTAAAAATCCCCCCCGGGACAGTCAGGGCTAGTGCATTCCATAATGGATAGCCTCTGAACTGTCCCGAGTCACACTTGCCTGTAAGAAGAAATACTTACCTTGAACATTTCTTCTCCAGCGCTGCCATCTCAGGTGTGGGCAGCTGAAGCCGCAGCGTCCTCTTCTGCGTCCTCTTCCGTGACATTGGAGTCCCACAATGCACTGCACCGGCCCCGCTCGTCACTTCCGGTGCAGCGCGGCATCCCTTCACAGCTTCTGGGCATGCCCAGAAGCTGTTTAGCAGGGAATGCCGCCCGCCTGCACCGGAAGAGACGAGCGGGGCCTGTGTAGGCGCATTGATTCCGGGGAGCGATGACGTTCAGCTCCCAGGAATCATCGCAAGACAGGAAGTGACGGCGCGGGCCGCGGCTGCAGAGGGAGGAAGTGGAAGGAAGGTGAATATATTTTCTTCTATAATAAGGTGAGTAACCAAAAAAAAAAAATCGCCAGTATCCATTTCTTTTTCAGGCTCCCCTTAGCAAACGGATGGCCCAAAATCGATTTTTATCGATTTTGAGGCCGGAACTCCACTTTAACCACTTGCCTACAGTGCACTTTCACCCCCCTTCCTGCCCAGACTGATTTTTAGCTTTCAGCGCTGTCACACTTTAAATGACAATTGCGCGGTCATGCTACACTGTACCCAAATGAAATTTGTATCATTTTTTTCACACAAATAGAGCTTTTTTTGGTAGTATTTAATCCCCTCTGGGTTTTTTATTTCTTACAAAAAAAAAAGAAAAAAGACAGAAAATTTTGGAAAAAAAAAGTTTTTCTTATTTTCTGTGAGTAAATTTTGAAAATAATTATTTTTTTCTCCTTTACTGATGTGCGCTGATGAGGTGGCACTGATGGGCACTGATAGGCTGCACTGATGGGCACTGATGAGGTGGCACTTATGGGCACTGATGAGGAGGTACTAATATGCTGCCCTGATGGGCACTGATAGGTGGCACTGATGTGCACTGATAGGTGGCACTGATTGGCACTGATAGGCGGCACTGATGGGCACTGAGAGGTGGCACTGATGGGCACTGACCGGTGGCACTGACGGGTGGCACTGATGAGCACTGATGGCCGGCACTGATGGACACTGATGGGCAGCACCATCAGTGCCCACGATCAGTGCCTATAGTGCTGCCAGTCAGTGTCCATCAGTGCCTAGATGAGCAGGCACTGATGGGCACTGACTGGCAGTACTATGCGCACTGATTGTGGGCACTGATTGTGGGCACTGATGGTGGGCACTGTGGGCACTGATGGTAGGCAGTAATTGGCACTTTATTTACATTTTCTGTAATCAGGGCACTAATGATCAGTGCCCTGATTACATGTCCTAGTCTCCCCTATGAGGAGGAGCCGCTGATTGGCTATCCTCGCCTCACACTCTGACAGTGTAAGGCGAGGTGAGCCGATTAACGGCACTTCCTCAATTACATGTGACCGGCTGTGATTGGACACAGCCGATCACATGGGTAAAGAGTCATGTTATTGACTCTTTACCGAGATCGGGATCGCGCCATGTCCTAGCAACACGGTGCGGTCACGATCGCCACTCCGCGCACCCCCGGGGGCGCATGAGAGAGGCTGTTCTGGTGCGCCGTAATATGCCAGCATCCCAGAACAATAGCTACACCGCTCTGCTGTCATTTGACGGCGGGCGGGTAGCAAGTGGTTAATGACCAGGCCCCATTTTGTGATTCGGCACTGCCTTATTTTAACGGACAATTGCGCGGTCATGTAACACTGTACCCAAACAACATTTACGTCCTTTTTTTCCCTACAAATTTCTTTTGGTGGTATTTGATCGCCTCTGCGCTTTTTATTTTTTGCAATATTAATGAAAGAAAAGAGCGAAAATTTTGCAAAATATTGACATTTTCTACTTTGACTGTTAAAAAAAAAATATCCAATATATTAAATTGTTGTCATATATTTAGGCCAAAATGTATTTAGCTACATGTCTTTGACAAAAGAATTCTTAATTAGCGTATTTTTTATCCACTTTAAGACCGGAAGGATTTGCTCCCTTAATGGCCAGGTCCTAGTTTGCGATTCAGCACTGCGTTAATTTAATGGACAATTGCGCGGTCATGCAATGCTGTACCTAAATAAAATTGATGTCCTTTTTTTCCCACACAAATAGAGCTTTCTTTTGGTGGTATTTGATCACCTGTGCGATTTTTTTTTTTTTTTTTTACGCTATAAACAAACAAAAAAAAAAAAAAAGCGACAATTTTGAAAACAAAAAAAAACAATATTTTTCTGCTATATGACATTTTCAAAAAAAAAAAAAATCTATTTTTTTTTACCATTTTAGGCCAATTTTTTTTTGGTAATCAAAATCACAATAAGCGTATCTTGATGGGTTTGCGCAAAAGTTATCACGTCTACAAACTAGGGGAAAGATTTATGTCATTTTATTGTTTTTTTTTACTAGTAATGGCGGCGATCTGTGATTTTTTGTGGTAATGTGGCATTGCAGCGGACAGATCGGACCCCTAACTGACATTTTTTACACTTTTGGGGGTACCAGTGACATTACTACAGTAATCAGCGCTAAAAATATGCACTGTTACTGTAATAATGACACTGGCAGGGAAGGGGTTAACAGTATAGGTGATCAAGGGGTTAAATGTGACACTAGGGGAGTGATTATAACTGTGGGGGGGGGCGTGGCTTCTGAGATGACCATAGACACCTGTGATGCTATATAGAAGTTATCGTGTCTATAAACTAGAGGAAAGATTTATGTCATTCTTATTAATTTTTTGTTTTTTTACTAGTAATGGCGGTGATCTGCGATTTTTAGTGGGACTGCGACATTGCGGCGGACAGATCGGACCCCTAACTGACATTTTTGACACTTTTGGGGGCACCAGTGACATTACTACAGTAATCAGTGCTTAAAATATGCACTGTCACTGTAATAATGACACTGGCAGGGAATGGGGTTAACCTAGGGGTGGTCAAAGGGTTAAGTGTGAACCTAGGGGAGTGTTTACTAACTGTATGGAGGATGGGCTTGTGAAATGATTACAGAGACATGTGATCCTATATAGAAGGATCACAGGGGCTCTGTGATCCTTCCAGGGAGAAGAACGGTCAGATGTGTTTACAACAGCTGCCCGCCCTTCTCTCTCAGCGGGGAGCGATCGCGGGTGTCAGGCGGCAATCGGAGCCTCCTGACTCGTGCATTGTCTTCCCCGCTGCCGAGTGGGGGCGGGAGTGCGGGGGAGGCGGGAGTGCGGCGGCAGCGGCGGGAGTACGGCGGCGGCGCGCGCTCGCCCCTAGTTTTCTGTGCGTGACCGACGCTTTGCGCAGGAGAGCCACCCTGCTGCAGTGAAAAGGCGGCGGGTGGTCGGGAAGTGGTAAAGACCACAACATACATGGGTATACAATGTATGATTAACATCAAACACACACATCATAGGTTGAACTGGATGGGCTGATGTCTTTTTTCAGCCTCACTAACTATGTGACTATGTAAGAGGACTGACAGCCCCCAGCCCATTGGGCAAATGCCCGGTGTGCCCTATGGCCAGTCCAGGCCTGGAAACAGCTCTAGAAAGCAGACATAGAAATGTTCAGGATCAAACCTTGTTACTTTCATAAATCTGCCCTTAGTATGCAAATAATAGACCACCGTATGATAAGAGGTCGCTGTTGGTGAATACGATATTTCGCCATGTACAGTACTCCTTACATGATGTCTTGACGTAGACTTAAAAAAAAAATCTTATTGCAATTTATTTTACATGCATTTTTCATCCACTCAAGTGGAATGATTCTCCAATTGTGTCTATATTATTATATCAAACATATGTTTACACGTTGATAGCAATTTACCTTTCATGCGCAGCCAGCCGCCGGCTCCCGTCCACCGCCAGAAAGTGACTCGTCAATTACAGATTGTGAAAAACTCATTTGCCTTTTGGTTAGCTCAGAATTGGTTTCGCAAAATGAGATTTTAATTTCAATTTGTGTAACTGTATCCCTTTTCACTCCCAGAAAAAAAAAAATAAAAAAAATAATAAAAAAAAAAAAACAAGCGGTCTAGCCAGTGAGCCGGTAGTGATTACAGAAAGCAGAGCAGCCGATAGTATTCTCTCAGTGATGAAATCCTTCCCAAAATCTCTTGTCGCTCTTTGAATACATTGACATACATCAAGAAGAACCAATTTACAGCTGGAAATATATTTTGCTGTTCTCTGAAGTCCTCGGCTATTGAGGACGGCAGAATTGTGGCACTTTATAAAGTTCGGTGACAGTTGAAATGTTTGTGACTTTTTTCACCTTTTTAAGAGGAACTGTCAAGCTGGTTTCTCTTGCAGAATGTGGCTGCCATTAAGAAATAAAAAAAAATAAAAAATACCAGTAAGACATTTTTATCTTTTATTTCTAAGATATAATTTGATATTTGCTGGATAGATACAGAGCAAGAATAAAAAAAAAAATTACATTTGGTTCAAGGTACACTTCATTCAAATGGAAGAATTGGGCCCTTAAAGCGGTAGTATCCCCTGAGTAAAAAAAAAAAAAAAAACCCTGCAAGACAACAGCATAATGTACTAGTATGCATCACATACTAGCACATTATAAAATACTTACCTTAGAACGAAGCCCCCACACCAGTGCCCAGTGCTGTATTTTGACCAAGGCCGACAAGGCCCAAGCCTAGGGTGGCACTTTGCAGGGGGGCAGCAACATAGCCACCTTCGCCTCCATCTGAGACTCCATTAGCCACTGGTTGCTAGAGCCGACTGGCGTCATCACACATCACACCTTCTCCCACCCCCTCTCCCTCTCTCTCCCACACCCTCTTCCTCACTCTCTCTCTCTCCCACCCCCTCTTCCTCTCTCTCCACCACCCCCATCTCTCCCACCACCCCTCTCTCTCCCCCTCTCTCCCTCGCCCCCTCCCCCCTCTCATTCCAATCTCTCTCTCTCTCTCACCCCCTCTCTCCAAACATCCCCTCTCTCTCTCCCAACACCCCCTCTCTCTCTATCTCCCCCCCTCTCTCTCTCTCTCTCTCTCTCCTAATACCCTCTCTCTCCCAACACTCTCTCTCTCCCAGCACCCTCTCTCTCTCCAACACCCTCTCTCTCTCTCCAACACCCTCTCTCTCTCTCTCTAACACCCTCTCTCTCTCTCCAACACCCTCTCTCTCGCTCTATCTCTCTCCCAACACCCCTCTCTCTCTCTCTCTCCCAACAC